>NC_069084.1:17646813-17946813 GCF_947172395.1 Bicyclus anynana | reverse complement strand
CACGCATGTCTACAAGGTGCCTATCAAACTCGTTTTATAAAGGCGAAAGTTTGTGTGTAAGTGTGTGTGTAAGATTATTCCTCCTTTACGCTGCGGGTACTGAAGCGGTTTGGCTAGAATGTGCAGTGGACATAGATTATACTCTGGATTAACACATAGTATATTTTTCATCCCGGAAAAACCCACGGTTCCCGCGGAATTTGTGATAAACTGAATTCTACGCGAAGTTGCGGGCGTCCGCTAGTTCACTATAAAATAGTCACGTTTTAATTGACAGGGAAATCAGTAAGAAGACAAATGATCAAGATACCATTATGAGTCACATTTGCGATGTTGCTATATAAAGTCAAAAGATTACGAGATACGCTCACGTGGTAATACGTAAAGCGTCATCACTGTCAGTCGGGCGCCTTTGTTTGCTGCCGCAACCCCTGTCACATCCAATGTAATAATAAGATACAATCAAATAAGATCGCACATTCCACACCTTTCTTCTGACAACTATATAGCGGGAGATATTTCACTGGCGAGAATGTTTTTAGAGTTTGCTTTATTACTACGTTAAGTTTATATTTTATTGAAATTATGATTTATTGCATATTAATATAACAATATTTCTGTAAAACATTGAATGAGCGAGGCGATATACAGGAGAGAAAGGGTCAAACGTTTATGAAGGGAAACTCAGGGATGCGATTCCGCTATTTTTCACTCATCGCCGAACTTTTCGCCCTAAAACACGCCATATTCGAATTTGTTGACATGGAAACGAACAATATCATATCGTTGTAAATTTACAGAATGCAGGGGCAGCCCCTACATTCTGTAAAGTTACAACTACGAGAAATCGCAAATTTCCATGGCAACAACGTTCTTAATGACATTTTATTTTTGACATATGATAGAAATAAAGTTCAAATTCTAATAAAACTTTTTATAGGCGAATATAACATCAACGAGTATAAGATAGCGGAATCATACCCCAGGTATGGAGAGACGTAAGCGCGACGACGACGGGTTATGGACTTGTCTTGAAGCGAGGTGATTACCTACTCTACGATTCCGATTAGTGTGTTCTAGTCAGAAGTTCCATACAAAGAATACTGAACGGTTTGAGTTGTTACGAGTAACATGCCGATCTTTTACCGTTGCCATGTGTGCTATGAATGTTAAAATGCTTACACCAATACATCGTAGTCGTATCGTTAGATGTTAAAGTAATTTAGCTGAGAGTATAATTATATAACGGGCTTATCTCGCGAAGAATTCCGAGTGGAAGGCTCGACGTAAATATGCCTGTTAATTGTGTTATCTTTTAATTGACTTTTTGGGAAAATACTCGTACATAAATGGCGGAAGAATTATCACAGCTCGACTTTTATTGCCGACTAAATGTTTTTATTATAAACTACCGGATCTATATATCATTCTCGGAATCATACAATAATTTTATGACGTTTTTCCTGTCTGATTTCAAAGAAAGAAAATTTATTGTGCTGCTTTGATATATCTTCAAAATAGTTAATCCAAAAAACCGGGACCCGGAACGGGTATACCATGGGGGGGGGGGGGAGGGTGCTACTTCGGACTGAGAATTTTTTCTGAACATTTTTATGTGAAAAAGCAAAGTTCAGTATTTCACTGCGGCCAGGAGTTGAATCCCGGACCTCGTGATCACACCCACATAGGCTTAGCATTGTAGCGACGAGGCAGTTTCATAAGTCATTATTTAATGTCAGTTAAAGCTCGAGATATAGGTATAGCACCATTGTTACTCGCGCAAACATTCCATTAATTATACAAACAAATACAAATCTGTGTATGTGTAACTCGAAAGATTAGCAAAATATTTATATTAGTCCATTTCCTTTGTTAATAGACGGACAAATATTGCTTGGACGTCCCATTAGACTGAACACACCATTGAGTTACTACGTACTAAGGTGCTAGAGAAGCTGATTCAAACAAAAATCATGTCGCAACATAAAAAAAGGGTCAACGTAACACTGGCAGATTGAAGTATTTGCTGCAGCGCTAAAATGTTTAGTTAAGTCGTTTTTTTAACCGACCAATGGCGTAGCTTGCCTTGGAGAGGCCCTGTATCAAAATTAGGTAGGGGCTCCAAATTAAAAAAAAATTTGCTTATAAAACGGGTTTTTTTTTACTTTTGCCATTTCTGAAGTGAAAATTACAGTTTTTTATGATTTTTTCCGGGAAGCACCAGATAAAGTGAGATTGTGAATTACACTTTACTAATTCTTGCTTACACAGATAAGGGGCCCCTGTAGTCCGGGGCACCGTATCATTGATACGGCTGATACGGCGGTGGCTATGCCCCTGTAACCGACTTGAAAAAAAGAAGGAGGTTCTCAATACGACGCGTATGTTTTTTTCATTTTAATTTTTTAACAATTTTATCATTCGGGTTGGCGTTTATATTGTTATTATCCATCATTAGCATCAAAGGCATCATTAGAATTGTTTTGAATGGTTTTTTCTCTAAGATATTCAACGTATACCTACTTATTAATAATTTACCCTACTAATAATATTTGTGAATTGATTGTTATTGTAATAATAATAAGTGTTTTTGATAAAGATATTGCATGCTGGAAGGCGGAATTTGGTGTTTATTTCAATAAGATCTGACTGTAATCTGAATTCGCAATAAATATATTTTGATTTGCTTAATCAAATTGCATTATAAACGACTAGCAGCTATCTGAACTCAGTTAACTTATTAAACAATAATTTATAAATCCAATAAATAATTTCGTGGATTAAACGTTCGAAAATTATTGCAGACATCTGCATTTTTAAAAATACCCACATGAGGGACATTGCTGGTTGCGGTATCGAGTTGCTTTCATTCTTTTAACATATTGTCAACATACACGAACAGGAACAGATAAATAAAAGCTTGTAAAACCAAAAAATATGCTTTTTTGTTATCCTTACTCTTTTTTCGTCACACCTCGCGATATTTGGCACGTTTACTGTTCAAACATCAGGTTTTTACTGTTTTTTTGAGACCATTTATGTCACAACCATTGGACACTGTTTGCTTGTGAAAATAAAAAAAGCTTTAACTTATTTCGTTGGAACAACCAATCCAAAAATAACCACAACAACTTTCCCGGTTGTTTTAAAGAAAATTGAATACAAAATATTTTCAGCGCAATTTTCCTTTTTAACATTTTATGATGAAGTTTACGGGTGCTATTTTTTCACTGTTTAATAATAGTGAAAGGAAAATGCAATTTCCTGGAAAAGCTAGTTTTTTTGCTTGGTTTTTTATTGTGAGTCACAAAAGCCAGTTTCTATTATATTAATGGACAATTAGTTTGATGTCTTTTTAAGCGTGATTGGGACATAATAATTATCTTGCTTTAGCGAAGGTCCTAGAATTGGATTAGATAACAAGCTTGGGTCAAAAATTCAAATTACACTTTCTTTATTATAAATACTTATAGACAACAGCTTAGTAATTGTAGTAGACTCAAACTCAAACTGGTGTCGAGATTAAGCGCTGGTGTCAGCGCCAAGATCTAGATATTTTTGATATAAAACTTCATGTATTTATTGATGTTGTAAACAGCTGTGAATTTTAATTTTATAGAAATATGCAATTTATGTGTGTGTATTGTATAGTGATTATACTGTAATTTGTTTATTTGTTATATTGTTATATTGTAAGTCTGTACTTTGTATGCGTTTTGGCTTAGCTGTAAGCATACTAAGGATATATAATAAATAAATAAATAATTAACCCTTTACGCAGGAGATAAAGTGCACAAGTGTGTGCACAAACACAGGTGCACGCTCTATTCTCACATTTGCATAGTCCAATGGGACGGCAGACCGAAACGACTGGTGAAAAATCAGGCGCATGTCTTTACTTGCTTTTCGAGGCACGAGGTACCAACACGACAAACTTCACAACTTCAGGCTGCTATTTAGAGTTTGATTTTCTTGTAGGAAAAATCCCAATAAAGTATTTTCTTTTTGTTGGCCGACGACATTCGAACTCTGGATCGCAATATCTGTAGCTGAACCATCTAACCACGGTACCAATAATGCTTTCTTATCATTGTATAAACGAATTATGCTATTATACAAAGAAAGAAAAGAAAGAAATTCAGATTTTCATGTTATAAGATCAAAAACGTCTACAAATGGTATTTTAGGGTTGTTAATTATTTAAATTTCGTGTTGCCTCTCAAAAGAAAGATGAAAGGGAAAAATAATTTTTCATAACGAAGTTTCAATAACGCTCAACAATCCGGTTCAGTCAAGCGCGAACCGATAACAGTCATAGACTGAGAGTTAACGGGGAATTACAGAGGGGTTCTTGAAAAGGGACAGTCAATAAAATATTAAAAAAAAAAACGTAATTTTAATCATACAACAATTCTTCTATACATTTGAGGTTGATGTCAGTAAAGAATTCAAAACATAATCATGTATGTATGTTCCGTGCTTCCTCTAGAGGTTTTTTCTTAATTTTCCCAGGAAAAAGGCTAATTAAAATTGTGTTTTCATTATAAATTTAATAAAATATTTTAATATATAATGATTTATAAATATTTATTTGACAAAATACTCTCTACGTACGTTTCACCCCGAAACCGGAACTGGAAAACGTACGTAGAGAGTATTTTGTTGGACCTGGGTGACGTTGTCGCATGGGTTCCATAAATAAATAAATAATTATATATTCATGATGAACTTCCGCAAAGTAACGCCTGCTTCTATCAAATATTTTAAGGCAAAATTTTCGAGATGAATTATTTTATATATTAGAAAATGCAGATAACCTTAATTATATCTGCTGGCTCCTCGACTATAACTCCTAGTCGCCATTACTCGAGCGGGTATCCTCCCCGCTGCATCGAATACTAAAAGGGGTTGAAATATGAATGAAATTTAATTCGTACCTTTCGAAATTGCCGATTTCCTTTTATTTTATGTCTTTAAATTATTAAAGGTTCTACAGTTACAGGATATTATAAAATAAAATATTCCTCCATTGTGAATATAAGCTAAATATTTATTGTTTTATTTGATGATCAAGAATTTTATTTATTCAAACTACACAATATATAATTTTAATAAAAATATATGTAAAATAAGTAAGGATGATGGCAAGAGACCTGATGGATTGACGCTGGTTCCCTGGGAAATGGACCCTAATGTGGGACGCTACATGCGTCGACACATTAGCACCGTGTCATATCAGGGAGATATTATCAAGACCGGGAGCCGCAGCAGAAAAAGCGGAAACCGGTAAGTGGCTCAAGTATGCCTCTCTGACAGAGAGTTACATATTTGTACCTTTTGCCGTGGAGACCCTTGGGCCATGGATTCGGAGTAACAAAATAATTTACCGAATCATTTCACCGCGACTAGTTGCCTCGACTGGTGACAGAAGGGCTGGCTCATATTTTTCGCAAAGGATCAGCCTGGCTGTCCAGCGCGAAAATGCAGCCAGTATTTTTGCCTCCATTCCACGTGGACATGATTTGTATAGTTATTAGGATAAGTTAGCTTAAGTTCCTTATTGTATTCTTTCTCAAATTGAAATTTTATTATATTTTTTAGTAACAGGTCATTTGATTGCTCGACATGATAGTAAGTGGTAAAGAATCGCCTATTTTAACAGAGCAATACCTGCAAATAACAGACGGTGGCGTGAACAATGTGTTTAACTAGGGAATCTCTATAAGTACAAATTGTACAATATGAAAACCCCTTTTCCAATACAGTGTCGTACTTAACAAGATATCAGGGTAGGCAGCGTCTTTTTGCATATATGATGTGCACACCACTGTAGTACACCTACTCATGTATGTGATTGTATCTGTCACCATGCCCTTTACGTCGGAACACAGCAATGCTGCCAGGCAGAAGGAAGCATGGCTATAGTACTTCCCCGGATTACTTCTGTCACAAAAAAGCTCTACTACTACTTCTTCAGCGTGGTCGACTCAGAAATGACGAAATCCGCAGCGAACCAAAGTGATCGACATAGCTCAACGAGTCGGGTTACCTTAACTGGCAAAGGGCGGGACACATGGTTCGAATAGCCGATGGACGTTAGGATCACAAGGTGCTGGAATGGCGACCCTGCTTCTGCGTGATTGAATCAGACTACGAAAAATGCAGATGAATCAGTCATCGGCAAAACTCAACGAGTCGCGAAGCTGAAGTGGCAATGGATGGGGCAGGGCACACAATGCAAAAAGTCTATGGTCATTAGGGGGTCAAGGTGTTCTCTAATAGATGTACCGTTAACACCTAACGCGTAACAGGGAGCTGCTGGATGCTGGTGAAGTGGTATTTGGAAGTCCTTACAAGAGGTGTAATGCCCTAAATTGGAAGTCCATCAGCTAAAAATAATCTTTTGAACATAAAAATGGAACCGACTTCAAATACGTATTTCAGTTATATTGATTTTTACACAAAATTACTAAACCGATTTTCATTAAAATGAAAATGAGACCAATGTGCAAGTATACTCTTTAAAAAAAAATAATAAATTAAAATTGGTTAATAAATAACGAAGTTATGAGGTAAAAAACATTTTAAAAAATCGCGTCGAAATGAGTACCTCCTCCTTTTTTGAAGTCGTTTGTTGATAATGATGATAGCTATCAATTAAAATTGCTGAGCGTGCCTACGAACGCTCAGCAATTTTAATTCCGAGCGATGTCTGTGATTTTCACAATCCTATTCAACAGTCAGTTTACATATCGTTACGTTGTATTTCCTATGCAACAGAAACAAGAAAGCTCTGTGTCGGTTTGTCAATATAGTTTCCAAAGTCAACATTGGTTATGTAAGCTTTGGCTGCCACAACTTCCGTGGTTTCTCAAAGTTTGCATACATTGCTACTGAATGTGCTTTACGAGATAAGTCCAAAGATAGGCGAAATATTTAATAATTTATTGAGTTTACACGGTTTGTACTGTCAAATATATAAAATTCTCGTGTCGTGGTGTTTTTACCAAACTGTTCCGAAACTGTTAGACTGATTTTTAAGAAATTTTTTGTGCATAAAGAAAGAAAGAAAGAAAAATATTTTTATTTGGTTAGCTTTTATATTATAAAAAAAAAAGCACACGGACCAAACAAATCTCTCCCAGTCCCACTCAGCATAAAGCTGCAGCGCTGGTTTTCAGTGGAAGCCTTTAAAAAAATATATCATCATCATATCGGGTAGGTAAGGTAGTGAATAATTTATAAGCCCAAACAACGTTGGATGGATCATCTAGTTTAGTTAAAAACAGTCGATAACATAAAATATAAATAACAAATACTCGTATATAATATTATATAACAATGACTTATAGCTACTTCATTTATTTTAGTGTGGTACCTAGTCCTAAATGTGAGTGAAGTGATTGGTCGTCCGAGCGATCCGTCCAATGTTTTTATATGAAACTCCCTACATACTAATCGGAACCGTAACATTAATGGTTTCGCCTTAGAACAAGCTCACGAACCGAGACGATACGGTGACGATCCCTTTCCAAGTTGAAATATGTCCTATGACCCTTATCGTTCTGATTATTATGACACAAGATCAAATAATGGCTGAAAAAATTGTTTCTACTTCTTCCTGATTGGTGTGATACCATCTCAGTAGACTTCGTTTTTATTCATGTAGCTCAAGCTTCAAGTCAAGTTATATTTTTATTTGACTGTGGTATTATGGTCCTAAGGGTCATGCGAGCGTTCCGTCCAATGTTTTGTATGACACTCCTTACATACTCATCGGCATCGTAATATAATGGTTTCGCCTTGGAACAACCTCACGAACCGAGACGATACGATGACGATCCCTTTTAAAGTTGGAATGTGTCCTAACCTATGACCATTATCGTTCTGAATATATTATGACACGAGATCAGTAACAGTTAATGGTTAAATATTTTTATCATATGATACCATCTCAGATGACTTTAAATGAAGGTTAATCACAAATTAAGTGTTAAGTGTTAAATGAAGGTGAATCTCAAATTAAGTGTTAAGTCAGTAAGATGAATCTCAATAATGATTGAAAGAGTAACAATTGTGTTGAAAAATATTAAAAAAATAAATTAAGAGCGACCTGATACAACGTTATGAATGTGAAAATACGATTGTGATTTGCATATCTTTTGTCTTCGTTCTTTCGGCTTTGTTTTAACTTTCTTTTGTAAAAACCCTGTTTTTAATATTTATGAGTGTATTTCTGAACGGTTAGATAAATAGGTACGCTATTATATTTTTTGTGAGGTGAAGAAAAACATTCAAGATTAAATTTTTATTAGAAATATTGCATTCCCGTAATACATTTACATTTAGTTACATTTACGATAAGAAAGGATTTTTTGAATGGATTAATAATACTTTCGAAAATATTTTCTTATCGTTAATGTAACCATGAGGACAGGAGGAGGAGGGAAACATAAAAAAATAACAATCAATAGTAGTAACGCATTTGCTATCAGATCGTTAGATCATTACAGATCGTCTTGAAAACGGTGTTATATATGTAATATAAGCCTCATATTCTTATACGAGTACTGTACTAGCCGACGCACCACGTATTTCCCGTTCCCGTGAGAATACGGGGATAAAATATAGATATGACATTTATAAAGGCTTTCTAGTGGTAAAAGAATTCTCAAAACCGGTTAAATAGACCCAGAGATTACCACAATACCACAAACTTTGCCTCTTTATAATATTTACTAGCAGACGCCGCGCGGTTTCACCCGCGGGGTTCCCGTTCCCGTAGGAATACAGGAATAACCTGTAGCACTCGGGGATAGTGTAACTTCCCAACAGTGAAAGAATTTCTCAAATCGGTTTAGTAGTTCCAGAGCCTATTCAAAACATACAAACTAACAATCAAATATTTTTTCTTTATAATATTAATCATCTTAATTTTAACTTAAACTTTAAAAGCAAGGAAAATATCTGTACATTGGTTTCAAAGCAAGAAAGTTTTGAAATGGCGATGGAAAACAAAAACTGATATATAGTTTTTTTTATTTAATTCAAGGTACGGAAAGTTTTATAAGCAGAGTTTGGAATTTGCGGTCTCCAAAGTGATGTGATAAATAAATTTATCGATAAAACTTGTTACTGGCCACGATTTGACATCCTATAATATTATAAAAGAAATTCCCTGCCATACCACTCTGTCAGGATGTGTACAACACATAAAGTACTAAATTATTTTTTTTTTCATGCAATTTCCATCAATTGGCAATTGGCAGTGATTGATGAGACAGGCTTAGATATAATAGTGAAGGTTTGTGTAAATCGGCTGAAATAAGACAATTAATAATAGAGAATTTGAAACATTATCTTGCCGAATATATAAACGCAAACTTTCACCTTTATAACATTTGTATGATTTTTAAAAATATATTATGCAAAAAAAATTTGCCATTTCTTTGACAGAACCAAAAGTTGAGTGTAATTTCTTATCATGGGCGAACATATCGTGGGACCCTATCCACTTTTATTGCGTGACCGTAAAAAGGCGTGCCAAGATTCCCTAACGCGATGACTAAACTTGGCCTTGATTATATTTTTTGCTACTATTCCCTACGTACTTTTCATGCGTAAAAATATAAATTTCACGCATAAATTACGAATATTGTTTGTAGACTTAAGCGCTGATAATATAAAAACAATAATTACTTTATCAAATAACTGAAACGCACAGACAAAACTGTCTTGTTGTATATTTATTTGTTATTAATTAACTCAAGGGTGGATAGTCCATACGTACTCGTAATTGAATTTTTTTTTCACATTTAATTCCTTATTAAAGTTACGATATATTTTTCCGATGTAATTTTAGATTTAAAGCTAAGTTGAGTATTTTTAAAAAAGGTGCAATGAACAGTTAAACTCGAAAAATCAGTTTTTCGTAGAAGTAGCGTTACAGAAACAAGTTTTTCATATATTCGGCATATTCGTGTGAACTAATTGAATTAATTGAATGTATTAGTATTATGTATACTAAATATATATGAAAAGTAATTTTTTCAAGTCACTTTTTGAAGAGTTATTCGTAGTGTCTTTCTTTTTTGCAAAATATTGTAAAACTACAAAAACATTTATTGTTCGTTAAAAACATACAGTCTGCTAAGGTTGTCAATTATTATCATCGATATATCTCGTTTAAGGACATCACTGACCCCACAAAATTTCCTACCACGGTTCTGTAAAACAAAACGCAAGCGGCGAATTCCGCAAACCGTACACCGTTTTGTGTTTTATACGTTTTTATTGGCGGACTCGGTCGGGTTTAGGCCGGGTGTCGCCGCTTTTATAGCCAGAACCTTTAAAAGGCGTGCCAAGATTAGCAAGAGACGAACTTGGCCCGGATTTCGAGTATTTTCTCCCTCGTTGCGATGCTAGGTGCAGCCCAAAGCGGTTTTCTATTTAAATTAAAAGCTTTGGTTACTAATATTTTAGGTATCAATACATGTTAAAGTAATACGTACTCAGGATTATTTTTTACTACTTTCGAATGGCACATTTGTTGTAATAAGCGTTGTTTAACCGAAGATATTACAATAAATGCATTAAATCTAAATACTCGTATGAATGAATCTTAAATCTTCCTAAACGCAAATCTCAAAAACGGCTGAATCGATTTAGCTAATTTTTTCCTTGAAGTACGAGGATGGTTCTTACGGAGAGAAAATGTCTGAAAAAAAAATTTCTTCCATACAAATGATTCGTTTCTGTAATCTATACTAATATTATAAAGCTGAAGAGTTCGTTTTTTTGTTTCAACGCGTTAATCTCAAGAACTACCTGTCCGATTTGAAAAATTCTTTCAGTGTTAGATAGACCATTTATTGAGGAAGGTTATATGCTATATATCGTCCACGTACTCCTACGGGAACGGAAACCACGCGGATGAAACCGCGCGGCTTCAGCTAGTAGGTTATATAAAATGCTTATTTTTAGAAATTTGATGCTATTTTCTTTGATTTAAAGTTTTCCATTTGATATATAAATATTTCAGGTCTCTATCCATATACAAAAGTGACCACGCACATGGAATTTTTCAAACATTATCATCCTCAGACCCACAACCTCATCAGGCGATGCTTCTGCGCTCGCCCAAACCCCCCGGTATCGCCAAAGTGGTCGACACGAAAAAAAAAACCCACAACCTACTAAAGAGGGAAGAGAGGTCATAATGGTGATGAAAATATAAACTCACGAAACATATTCTGTTTACTGAGAAATTTCCCCAAAAAACTAAAATAGTCATGTCTAAATTACAAAAGGAACCAACTTGGCACGGATTGGGCGTGTTTAGTGACTCGGGACTGATGTAATACGCTGTTAATATTGTTAGTAATTCCGGAAAGAGGACGTCGCGTTAATCAAGATTAGTAGACAAAGCCTCGCCTACTTATTTATCTCTTATTTAAGTTATCTCTCTGGTTAAGGTTCTCTGTCTAAGGTAAGGGCTTTTCTCTTTGGGCGATTGTCTTTGACTGCCACATGGTATAATAAACTTGGACGGAGCAAGTGGACTACGCCCGCATTCTGTAAAGTTACAGCGATGTGACATCGCTCATTTCCATGGCAACTGCGTTGTAAGTGACATTTTATTCATCCCAAAGAAATTTTAATAAAACTTGTAATAGGCGAATGTTACATCGACGAGTATAAAATAGCGGAATCACACTCCTGATTATAGTCTGGCAAGTTCGTTGATAACACTCCCATGATATGCGGGCGACGGGCGGAAAGACTGCACGGGTGTGAAATCGTGCGTGGGGGAAGTCACTTGCGTCAGTCGTGGGTTATTCATCGCTACACGCCCCCCGCCCCGCGCGCAACGAATGTTACGAACGAAGTTACTAAACATGCCGCTATCTGTCAAAAGATATTCGATTTCGACATTGATTTTCACATCACTACACACTACTGAGGGTTTGGCGGAAAATCATTGGAACTACATTACATAAATCAATGAAAATTAAATTTATCATTTTCATTGATTTGCTGAATTTCACAGTTTTATTGAACAACATAGAATGCATTTAATTCAAGACATAGTTCTGTAAAGGTGCACAAGTAAAGCGAAGGTTAAGCAAGAAAGTTTTGAGTGATTAATTCGATTTTCTCACTAGACTCAAAAGTTTTGGTGAGATTGCGTTCGCCTTCCATGACTTCACTAGGACCATCTGACGGTACATACGATGGTCTTTAATAATGATATGAATACACTGAAGACAATGGCTGTAATTACGATCTAATACCTTTGCCTGTTTCCGTAATGGAAAATAAATCTTAAAAAAATATTTTGACATGATTTTCACATTACAACACTATTGTGAGTTATCCGATATGCCTAAGGTAACTGATAGTTTTGAGTTATTGTGAAAAGCCGAGTCGAATTTAGAGTTACTTTTTTATTGTATAAAAAAAACCGCCTTTTTTAGATTTTTTCCGCAACGAATGAGCTATCCCTTGTATTTTTCCTTCCATTCTACGAATATTCGCAGGATACATTTTTCACCTCTTATCTAACTGTCAATACATTTAAAAAAAGTTTGCTTATGTGATGCTCATATACGAACACATGACGTTTTATGTAAATACTTACTAGAAATAAAACCTAACCCGACACATTACAGATAGCATACGGTGAAGTGTAGAGCGGATAAAACCCGGGTATCTTTATAGCGGTCCGGATATCCGGTCTGACCGGCAGTAACGGCGCGTCGACGCTTCAATCAAAGTGCCACCGCACTTTGCTTGAATTGGGTTTTTTCGTTAGATTCGTTATGACTTTGGTTAGAAAACTGGCCAAGTAGTTTTAGATTTACAAAGTTTTCTTTATTTCTTTATGTAGCAAAAAAGTTTGTCTTACCATTATTTTTTTATTATCTTAATACTTTCGCTAGACAACAATTATTTCTTGATGGAAAACAATGATAACGTCTAAATTGGAATGCGCTTGCCTAGAGGATGCCTATTCACTCTTGCCTTGCTTATTGTAGGCCACCTTGACTAATAGGTAATAGTAGTAACACGACTAATTTAAAGAGGTTATTAAGGCGGTATTTGGACCTTTAATCCACCTCTATACTTCTACAGACAGTTCTAAAAAGAGTTCTACAAACAGTTCTATAGACAGACAGAAAGTAAACTTTATTTGTATTAGCAATTTTTCAAAAACTGGACACCAAAAAGGATCAGCATGATTTCAACACCAAGCACCGATAAGCCGTAGTGGGCAACTGCCGGTATCTTTATAACGCTCCGGATATCCGGCCGACCACGGCGACTGCGATATTTGTTGCTTCAATCAATGTGTCACCGCCTTTACATACCTAGTACGTACGCTGTTCAGTTTTTTTTAATATTTATTATAATCAGCGTTTACGGTAATTAAGCCGCCGATCTCCGCCCAATGGACTATTGTCATACCCACTCTCAACAGTTTTTCGAAAAAATTTGATGGAACATATTAAAAAAAAATAATGTGCAGCCCAAAAGTACCTTTTAGGTGGAAAGGAGATTAACTAGCACGCTGAGTCACCATCAAAGGTGAAGACCACGTCTTACACACTGGCGTGAAGGTTTGTACTAAATGGAAAATTCCTCATCCAATTAATGAGTGTTCAAAGTTGGCATTGTATTTTTGCATCTAATAAATGCACGCTACTTGACCTACATCCACGTTCACTACTATTTTACAGTAAGTAAGTCATCATCATTATCATCATCATCATATCAGCCGATGAATGTCCACTGCAGGTCTTTTGTAGGGACTTCCAAAGATCACGATACTAAGCCACCTGCATCCAGCGAACTCCCGCGGTTAATTTAATGTCGACCAGTCAGTCGACCTGGTGGGGGTTCGACCAACACTGCGTTTCCTAGTGCGGGGTCACCATTCCTTGTGAACCCAACGGCCATCGGCTCTTCGAATTATGTGCCCCGCCCATTGCCACTTCAGCTTCACGACTCGTTGAGCTATGTCGATGATCTTTTCATTTCTGATTCGATCACGCAGAGATACTGCGAGCATAGCTCATTCCAGTTAATAAGTAAGTTAAAAATCAGGCCTAGCTTAAGACAATATAGGTTACATAAAATAAATCATTATCCAACTTTAATTTTAAATAACAAAGGCAAGTGCCTTTGTATAACTATTCCTCATACTTTATACTAAATCGTTTAACTAATCCTCATACTAAAACAGGATTACACAATTCACAGCATAAATTCAATAAGTATCCAATAAGTAGCAAATATATTTCTCGCGCTCTCCGTGGCATCAGAAACAGCCTCTGCTAATTTTCTCCGTAACCCTTAACCCAATAGGAATAAAGTTTGAAATCCTTTATCACCGATATGTCCCCGGGTTTATTTCGTTTGATAGGTAATTAGTGAGGGCTTAAAATTTAATTAAACGGATTTAGCTGTTGTTGAAGAAATCGTGGAAATGTATGTAAAAGCTTGCAATTATGATTCCCGTTATATTTTTGGAATTCGGGTCACCGTGTTGTGTGAAATTTTAATTAATAATTAATTATATTCGTCGTGTAGGGATTTGCAACGTTATATAGGTAAAACAATATCTTTTGTTCATGAAGCTTTTGCGGGTTTTTCTCTACAATCTTAGGCCCAATGTTTAGGCCCGCTTGTGTTTATAGAAATTTATATTGACTTTCGCAGTCAATATAAACTCCTATAAACACATTCATGGTGAAAACGTTTTAAAGGAAATTCAGAATGAGTTATTTTTTTTAATTTATACGTTATGAAAGGAGTTTTTATTTTCAAGTTTTTGGCTTTGGCTTCGGATCATGGATTGTGAAACATTGAACCATTCCTTCTTACGAGAAATTTTTAATTATATTGTGGAGTTGGGAAGTTTATTTTTTAATTAAAAAAAAAAGGAATATTCGCCATATTTTTTATTTAATGACCAATATTCTCATCAGTACACCCCAGTTAGTAGGGCAAAAATGTATTAGAAGTGGGTACGACAATAGTCCAGTGGGGCGGAGATCGAACCCAGGGCCGGACCGTCCATACGGCGAACGGAGCGGTCGCTCCAGGCGCCAAATCCTAGGGGGCGCCAAAATGGTAAAGACAAGATCGAAAAGAAATTTATTTCTTCTACCTAGAATCTTTACCTATGGTGCAGGGAGTGCGTTGATTTTAACCCGGGTATATACAGGTAATAGAGGGCGCTACGGTGATGATTGCACCCGGGCGCTACGTGATTTAGAGTCTTTACCTGTAGTGCATGGGGTGCGTTACACCCGGTTGCCGCGATCTCAGGGGCGCCCAAGCGCCACTCGCCGCGCGGGTTCTATAGATACTAGGGGGCGCTAGGGTGATAATTGCACCCGGGCACTACGTGATCGAGAGACGGTATTGTGCCTGATTTTCAATTGGTCTGAGTATGGTCAAAATCTTCGCGTTCCGTAAGGTCGTAGCCTAAGTAAATCAGGAAACTACAAAGCTATAATTTTTTAGTTAATTTATTTTTCAACTTTATTTAGAGCTCAATACACTTATTTTGTTGGCCTGGAAACATTTCTATACCAGCTATTTTTTTTCTTTAAACTCTTAGAAAATGCATAGACCACTTTCATAAAAATTTTGAACTCGATAAGTGCTTTTTCTAGCTTCGGAAATAGATAAAAGTCTGATGGAGACGAGATTAGATCATATGAATATGGTGGTAAAGTAAGAATTCTAAATTATACTGATGAATTTCTGCTATGATTGTTTCATTAAGATCGGACCGGCCTTCGGCCGGGGGTTTGTAATAGGACTTTCGACTGAGGCTATTTCTGGGCATTTTACCTAAGCGCAAAAAACGCGCGGCTTTCGGCCGCGCACTTTATTCTACACCGAGATTTGGCCGGGGGTTTGTAATAGGGCTTCCGACTGTGACTATGGCTGGGCATTTTACCCAAGCGCAAGAAACGCGATCGAATTTTATTGTTCACCGGCCTTCGGCCGGGGGTTTGTAATAAGGCTTTCGACTGTGGCTATGGCTGGACATTTTACCCAAGCGCAAAAAACACGCGGCCTTCGGCCGCGAACTTTATTCTGCACCGGCTTTCGGCCGGGGATTTGTAATAGGGCTTCCGTCTGTGACCATGGCTGGGCATTTTACCCAAGCGAAAAAAACGCGCGGCCTTCGGCCGCAAACTTTATTTTACACCAGCCTTCGGCCGGGGGTTTGAAATAGGGCTTTCATCTGTGGCTATGGCTGGGCATTTTACCCAAGCGCAAAAAACGCGCGAACTTTATTCTACACCGGCCAAAGGCCGAATAAAGTTCACGATATATACGAATGAGCCCTAATTCACCTTCAGTTTTTAACATGACTTCATAAATGATTTTTTTTGCTAAACCTTTCTTCTTCAAGTTCTTCATTGCAGTGATTAAGTTTATTATTAAGATTAAGATACTCGATTTTGAGGAGAGAAACTAGATCTAGGCTACGAATTTTTCAAACGTCCCTAGTATATAATGTTAGGAGCAAACAGGAAAGGCGCCATAATTGGATCTCGCTCCATTCTAAAATTTACCTCGGTCCGGCGCTGATCGAACCACCACCCCTCGACGAAGAGTCCGACCGCTTTATCGATGAGCTATTGAGACTTTGTTGTTTGGTTTTGTCACACACTCTTGCCTCGGAAAGTATCCTAGGCTGCTCTCGATCATTATCATTAACATCTGATAGTGATCGTTAAACATGGTCATCTGCCAACCCACGTTGGCACAGCGTATGGGCATGCTCCATATATTTTTTCCTTTATGGAGGGGGGCCTGGCCCTTTGGTGGGTCATTCGTAAAGGATAATTTGACCCAGTGTTTAGCTTTTCTTATAGTAAGGACGACGGACGAGGCATATTCATATAGCAGCGACAGTGATTGTACCATCATTTTGTGGTAGAGGAAACAGCTCGAGCAGGTCCCAGGACTTGTGACCTGGTGTAGGATTAAGGGATCCCTTTAGAATGCATCAACACTTACCTGCCCCATCTTCTCCTTGCCCACACTAAGCAATTTATGATTTACCGTCTTCTCGGAGTGAAACGTACGTAGATGATTTATGTCACTTATTCACAAATTGTCAATTCCACGAAAATACCAAAATAAATCAGTTCATGATAAACTTCTACAAAGTGAGGCCCGCTTCTATTCAATATTCAAATATTCGATAAACAACAACGACTTCATAAATATTATTTTCATAAAACATCACTAAGCACAGGGTCGGTCGAAACTTTCGGTAATTTATTCTTTCGATGCCGCAGCTGTGGCCGGGTTTCAATCATTAAGCAGACAAAACTTGGTAACTAAGCTTGTTTATGACAAATCAAAGGAGAATTCGCTTAAAAGGAAACTTTGGTTTTGCTTATGGACGAATAAATTTATAGACCCAAACAAAAAATACCTAAGCTAACTCTTCTAAATTTTAAACACTGTTATTCTACTTATATTAGTACTTCATACCTGTTGGAATTGTTGAAAATTGAAAATAAAAAGTTGAAAATGAAAAGGAGCCGTGATAGCTAAGTGGATATGACCTCTACCTTCGATTCCGGAGGGTGTGGGTTCGAATCCGGTCCGGGGCATGCACCTCCAACTTTTCAGTTGAGTGCATTTTAAGAAATTAAATATCACGTGTCTGAAACCTGCATACCAAAGAATTTTCTCAATTCTCTGTGTGTGTGAAGTCTGCCAATCCGCATTGGGCCAGCGTGGTGGACTATTGGCCTAACCCCTCTCGTTCTGAGAGGAGACTCGAGCCCAGCAGTGAATCGAATATGGGTTGATAATGATGATGATGACCTGTTGGAATTTGCAATAATACTAGTCTATAGTACAGTGGCAGGTGTTTGCTGTCTGTGGATATTGTTCGTTCAATCAGTCACTCTTACATTCAAATAATTCAGTTATTCACTCTTCTTTTGCTGTTCTGCCGTTCATTTCAGTAATGTTATTTATTAATAAGTGAAACAGTCGAGCATTCGTCGAGTGTTGTTATACGTTTTTCTTTTACCTGCTACCTCCATATACCTACTAACAATACCTAATAAAAACATAATACTTTGCATATCTCTTGGTTAAAAAGTTCGTCATATTTTACCATAACGGGGATAATATAGTCCTAATTTTTTTTGAAGCCCGCCAAACCGTACTAGTAGTACTAGTAGCTTAGTGTATAGAAACTTCAAGCCCTTATCATTTAAGGAAAAAGGTATAGTAGGCATTTGAATGACCTAATAACAATTATGACCATGGAATTGAATGAATTTGAATGACCTAATAACAATTATGACCATGGAATTGAATGAATTTGAATGACCTAATAATAATTATGATATGGAAATCCGGTAACGTCAATTTTACAGAGCTTTTTTAATCATTGAGTCTATTCATCTTAACAATATGATTCTTAAAAGAATATTATACGCTTCCTTCGTTAATTTGCTTTTTGAGTGACACATTAATAAGCAGGAACAAAGGAGAGACGCTGAAGGAAGAATAATCCTTAAGGGAAATTAGGATCCTAAAAAATACGTACAAAGGTTATTTAAAATATGTTGGAGCCACGAAAATAGCATTTGACGGATTAAAACATTAACATTTTTAAACCAGTCCGGTTTTTAAATTTTTATGCAAGCATCTGGCAAATTTAATAATAATAATAATAATAATAGCCTTTATTCAGGCAAATTTAAAGATCCAACGAAATAATCAGGCTTATTAGTTTTTTACTCCTTAAATGGTCAATTTATAGGTATCTATAAAAATTTTAAGTTCAAGTTCTCCAGTTCTGTGTTAGGATAAAATAGGAGAGGTACAGGACAAATAGACAAGTACAAGGACCAGCTCTCGGACCTCAAAGCACACCTCTCAATATTTATTTTATATAATACTAGCTGACCCGGCAATGAAAAATACATTAACATGTTCTCAAACCTACTGAATATACAGACGGAGGAGTATTATTAGGGATGATGACAGTTTTTTAAATTGTATATAAATTAAGAGTATGCTAATAGTAAAGCAATTTTGTAAAAGTAACAGGGTATCTGCGATCATTACTTTCGGAGCTACAGGGATTTAAAGGGTCAGATTTGCGGCGCTGCCGCGGATCCCTGAAAAACGCCCCATACAAAATGGTACGCACTTATGACGTCGTAGGCAATTAATGATCGTTAGATTTGTATGGGCGTTTAAACAAAATTACTGATATCTTTGTTATTTCTGCGTTTATGTTTATAGTTCATTTATTAAAAAATGTCACATTTACTGTTAGGAAGTTAAAACTGTATGAATTTTCATCTAATTACGATAAAATATTTTTAATAGATTTTGAACTTTTATAATCTTATTTATTTTGCAAATATCCAGTCAATCTTTGCTTTTTATGTATAAATTAGTTAACATTGACCTTATTTACCCGAATGTATCATTAAAATCAATATATTCAAACCTAGTCATCATCCCCATTTAAAAGTTTTGAATACGTATAAGTTTCATATTTTCCGCTAGTTTAGTAGCCTCAGTGAAGCGCCCTACAGTGATTTAATCAAGCTCTAAGCTCGTCCCATAGAATAACAAGCAGATGGGAAAAATAGAGCGCTTTAAAGCGGATGCAGCGCTAAGTAGATAATAAATAACAATACTTGAAGTACAGTACCCATCTCCGTCTGTTTGGCGAACTGCTTAAAACGTTTAATGAAGATTTTCGCTAAAGAAGAAGAAATTTGTTTTGTGAATTTTTCAATTATTAACTACATTATACCTGCAAAACATGTCATAGGTCTGGCCGATTAGTTTTATCATCATCATCATCATTAAAAACCCATGTACGGCTCACTGTTGAGCATTAGTCTCCTGTAAGAATAAGAAGGGTTAGGCTAATACAGCCTAATCTCTCTCATTCTGAGAGGAAAATCCACCACCCAATGCGGGTTGACAGACTTCACACACGTAGGGAATTAAGAAAATTCTCAGGTATGTATACAGGTATCCTCACGAAGTTTTTCCGACCAAAGTCACCGACATAGCTCAACGTGTCGCGAAGCTGAAGTGGCAATAGGCGAGGCACATAGTTCGAAGAGCCGATGGACGTTGGGGTCCCAAGGTGCTGGAATGGCGGCCCCGCGCTAGAAAGCGCAGTGTTGGCCGACCCCCCACCAGGTGGACTGACATTAAGCGAGTCGCAGGGATTCGCTGAATGCAGGTGGCTCAGTATCGTTTATGTTTGGAAGTCCCTACAAAAGGCCTATGTCTTGCAATGGACGTCCATCGGCTGATATGATGATATGACGTAAACAAATCATTCATCATCATTAATCGCATTCAATAACACAAATAACAAAATAATTTAATATGTTAACGCTTGACCTAACCTACTATACATGAAAACATTAATTATTTCAATTAATCCGTATCACAATGACATTTGTAGACACAATTTGATCAACGATGATTTGATTTATACCGGCACGAGTTAAAAGCTTTTGTCATACAATAACAACATAATAACAATGTTAATTAAATACAGAATATTTAATTAATAAATGTAGCTATTCTATTAATATTATAAATGCAAAAGTTTGGATGTTTGTGACTCAATCACGTAATAACTACAACTAGGTGACAGATTTTGATTAAATTTAGCACAGAAGTAGTCTTTAATGATGAGTGTAGGGATGGCAAGATCTAGTAGGTAGAAACGCGAGCAATTTGTAGAACAGAGTAACCTATATTGTAGGAATAAAGCTAAAGGAGAATGGCAAGATTGCATGTATTTTGGGACTAGCAGATAGAAGTAGCGTACATAATGGAAACCTATTAATAGTTGTTTATCGTGATTAAACTAAGAAAAAATCAAATGGTAAGCAGTCTTGAAAAGCAGGGAGAAAAAAGATATACCTTAAAAATAGTAGGTACCCTAACTATACATAAATGTCAAAAACACCGCCGCTGACATACATGTGTGAGATTGCTTGATAAATACGACAAGGCGTTTCAATCGTAGGCAACAAGGAGAACAATTTTACTATGCTAAGTATAAAAGTTATCTCGATTCCTGTTCTGTAAAATCACAATATTTTTCTTACAAGCATCTACAGCAAATAATAGTTTTAAATAATACAAATGTATGAGTGTACCACACTTCAGAGTATGACTCCCACTTTCGCCATTCTCCTTTTAGATATGTCGTGTCAAAAATTGCTTAACAAATGGTAATCGATGCCATGTATGTCCTTTTGGCTGTCGCGGCCGGGACACCCATCCATTTGGTAGTGGGACCACAGTCCCACTACCAAAGCAGAAGTATGCATTATATTAGTATATTTTATAACGTTTTTAAACCAATTTCAATAAATACTTATAAATACTCATATATATTGACAGAAAAAGGAAAGGTTTTAAAGTCAGTAAAATATCATGATAAAAGTAACTTTATGTTAAGTAATTTTTATTCAGTAACTTTTACAACCCCATTAGCAAAGTAGAATAAAAATTAAGCACTCTTTCACAACAGCACAGATTATACGGCCGTTTAAGATTTGTATCCGCCATTATTTTATCGTAATTTGTTTTTTTATCATTACTCCTAATAATGGACTTTTTTAATAAAATCGCCTTAATTGCCAATTAATGTTTTTTTTTTTTTTTTGGGGCTTAAATCGCTGAGAGCGTAATTGATTAATATTAATAATTATTCTATTCATGGGCTGATTTAAGCTGATCAAGGGAAAAATTGGTAATTATTTTTTGTGTAATTTTCCTCTTCCTTTACAATTTATTGTATAGGCATCTATGAAAATGGAATTTGTTTGTGGATCAGGTGCCTCACCTTTGATGGTCAGTCCATCAGTATTAACAAACAATTCTCTACTCAAAGGCAGAGGCCTGAAAGTTTGCAGCCCATTCTCCTACTCTCCTCCTACGGTAGGCAGCAATGGAGTTTGTTCTGGTGGGTTTGGAAGATAGCATATTTCAAGAGTCGAGAGAAGAGAAATCGTGTACATATTCGAATATCACTCACTGTGATTCTTTTTCGTGGCAATTTTTAGACTATAGCCAAATTTATTAAATATGCAGATGGTATGTCACGGCTGGTTCTTGCATCGCGGCACCATCCAAACTGATTGTTCCGCGATGCAAACCAGCTCATGACTAAGGGCCCCGTATGGGTTCGAAACTAGTCGGACATACTCCGACGTAATATCACGTGAGTTTTAGCCGTGTTTCATTATCAATTAATATGAATAACACTCACGATAGTTTAACTTCTAAAATTCTAAACAATGGTATGTCATATTGGATGGCTTTGCTATTAGTAAATAATATGTTATACCTACATATAGGTAGGTACCTACATACAACAGGCGGGGATCAAACCCAATTCCGCTTTTAAACGATTGATAATAATACTCTACTAAAATAAGTTCAATCAACTTCAATATACTCATAGAATTTAGCACAGAACATAACTTGAATCATCATTAACAACCCATATACGGCTCACTGTTGAGCAAGAGTCTCCTCTTTGAGAGGGGTTAGAGCTTATTCCACCACGCTTACCAAATACGGATTGGCAGATTTACATACGAAGAGAATTAAGGAAACTGTCAGGTATGCAAGTTTCCTCGCGATGTTTTTCCTTCACCGTTTGAGACAAGTGATATTTAATTTCTTAAAATGCACACAACTGAAAACTTGGAGGCGTATGCCCCAGACCGGATACCTTCCGCATCGAAGGCAGAAGTCATATCTACTGGACTAACACGTCACTATAAATACTTGCTTCTTCTTCTTCTTCTCTCCGACTAGCGAAGGTCGGCAGTCAGTTTCTTGAACTCGTCTGTATCCTTCGCGAGGCGAAATAATTGTGCGGCGCTCGCGATCCCGATCCACTCTCTAATGTGTCTCAGCCAAGACTTCTTCCTGCCTCTTCTGTCAGCAACCTTTCCCATCAAGATGAGCTGTAGAAACTCGTAAGCACGTGCCCTAGATACGCGACTTTTCTCGTCTTGACGGTTGCAAAAGTTCAAGCTTCTGATTGACGCGTCGCAGAACTTCGGCATTCGTCACTTTGTGAGTCCAACTGATAGCCAGCATGCGTCTAAACGCCCATATTTCGAACGCTTCTATATACGTTTCCTGATGTCTTCTTTTACTGTCCAGGCTTCACATCCGTATAAGTATGGGCCAGATGTAACAACGCAGAAGTCGAATGCGCAGAGGGATCTAAAGACTGTGATTGCAGAAAATAAATAACTTGATTAAATAAGTTTTATTTAAAAACTGTCGAGTCGAGACAGTAGACAAGCTAACTTGTTGAATAAAAAAGAAAACACTTACTTTTACATCCAACGTTATTATAAAATTCATACATAAATGATACTAAGAAAACATGAATAAATTCCACAAAAGAAATCACTGTATCCCATAAAATGATAGTGGGATATCCCCCGAGATCCGTATAATCTCGCCATAATTTTTCTCGACCCATTATAAATCAAGCCGGGTGAAAGTACGTTTCTTAATATACCCGGTCGGGACCCGGATTTCACGGATGAAACTGCTCTGTGCGGGGTAATAACGACTTGTGATTTGATAGAAATATTGTTAATTCAAATTGTACGTTTTATGTCCAATTCTGTTCTATCTGGGTACCATACTTATACCATTCAAGACGTGACCTTTATAGTTTAAACCTTTAACAATATTTTTAGAAGGTTTCCCAGAAGCTATGCGCCTGGTGACTGAGGACATGCTGAACTAAGAATGTCGAACCTTCCTACGTGTGAAACTTAACTGTGAAACCACCGCAGCGGCTTTAATAGGCGTTTATCTAAGTAAATATTGTATTTTTTTATATTAATGAAAGCGAATATTTATATTTTATATATTACTAGTCACACTGTTTAATTACAATATATAAATACGTACTTAATAGTTTATGTACCTAGTTTCCAAGATTAGATGTACCATAAATCTATACTATAAAAAAGAGGAATGATTAGATAAAAACCCTATTTTCCCACGGGAATGGGAACTATGCATGCGAAACCGCAGGGTTTTGCTACTATTACATAAAACATCATAAAGTTCATACATAATAAATACATCTAATATTTCAAAGTACATTAAAAGGAATATCAATACGAAATAGGGTGATTTCAATTAATCACAGCTTAATCTTAATTATCCCTTTTTATTGATGGTATTTTAATTGGATTTTCCCAAATATAAATGTCCGATCGTTTGTAAAACGCTTCGATAGATTAAAACAAACACTCGTACGTTCATTACGCACATGTTTGCACACGGGGCATGGAGCGCATTTCATTTCACTAAACCCGGATATAACTAAGTAACTATTTTAATATCAACCGGATATCGAACATTGTTCATGTTGTTTTTGTTTGGACGCGAATCAGATGTTGCGATTTGTTTTGTAATCCACAAACGTATTTACAAAAATAAATTCATTTATCAACCCATATTCGGTTCACTGCTGAACTCGAGTCTTCTCTCAGAATGAGAGGGGTTAGGCCAATAGTCCGCTGGCCCAATGCGGATTGGCGGAAGCAGGGGTCATCCACTGGACTATCATGGGTAAGTAAGTTTCATCATCTAGCTGGAAGGTATGACAGGAAACTTCCTGATATTTTTTTAAAGGGGATTCTTGAGAATAAAGTTTTTCTGGGACACATTAAACAGAATAATAAAAGAAATATTTTAAGCAAATATATTGTACCCTAAAACATAAATTAAAAAAGAGAAGGTTATGTTTTTTTTTAAAGATATGCTTATCTTTTTTTAAATATGATCAATATTTCTATTCCCCTCCAATAAGTCGGGAAAGACAGTGTTAGGAGTTGGTAAGACAATAGACCAACGGGGCGGGGATCGAACCACCACCCCTCGGTGATGAGTTCGACCGCTCTTACCGTTGAGCTATTGAGGCTAATTTGCTCGGCATCTTCGCACTTTTGAAAACGGTTAAATTTAGTAACAAGATTATATTTAAAGACAGCTTTCAGTTAGATAATTAAATAACCATATCTCCAAACCGCAAAGCCATTGGCAAACATATTCGTAACATATCCCCTGTAGAATATATTACACAAGTAAGTACGAGTAAGAAGATATATCCGGGTGAGGATTTCAATTAAGCAGTGGAGTCACGTGCGGCCGGATATCCGGGTAGAAATTTGAATTATCCGCGTGAACTAAATCGGTCACGCGTCCAATTCTGCGTCACGCATACATTAATACTATATTGCGGGCTCGTGAAATAGCGGCCAACCCTTATTCGTAGATAGTGGATTTACTTATGGCTTGGTAGATACATCCGGGTAACACTCACCCGGGTAATCCATGAATAAATACATGCTAGATGTAAAATGTAACAGTTGTAATATAAGCAATGACCTCAAGTGGTTAGCTTATACAAAGACATAAAAAAGTCTAGGGATTGAATTCTATATTAGTACAGGAAATGTAGGAAATATGACTACAAGAATTACATGACTCGAGATTTTTTAATTTTCCTTCCACCTACCTTCCGTATTTATAGTACCTCAATGACATTAGTTGTAGATGACAACATCCTCTACATTTCATATAAACTTCAATGTAAAACTCATAGTTTAGGAGAAAAACGCAATCCAAAAACTTTTTGAGTTTCTGAGCGACTCCATGGGGTCGATGTACTCAAGTTAAGCTTGTTGAGTTGCTTCCTATCGATGGTTAAAAAATCTCGAGTCATGTAATTCTTTTACAAATCTTATACATTTTTTTCTAGATTTCCTGTACTATATTGAAAATTCAACTTGTCTTTCTCCCAAGAAAGTGTCAGTGTCAAGTATCAACTTGGAGTTAGGAAATTGGTGGTGTTACATTTCCGTGTCTCGAGGAGCACATTAAAGTGTCGGCCCCAGTTATTTAGCTTGGCATGTTCGTTGGTGACACTCCCATGATATGCGGGTGACGAGGGGAAAAAACTGCGCGGGAATGAAGTCGTGCGCGCGGGGCAATGCTACCCCCCTCCCGGCACGCGCGAACCATCGTGAGTGTTACGAACGAATTTGCCAAGCTATATTAATAGGGTTGGTGAGTATGATTAAATTTGAATCTTTACTATCGATGCAAATTATAAGCTAATTTGCATCGATAGTAAAGATTCAAATTTAATCATACTCACCAACCCTTGTTGAAGCAATGTGGTATATCTACCCTCTATATACTTTTTTCGCCAGTAAGGTATACTATAACCTCCTTCTGCAGTAGGGTATAAAATTGTTATTTGCATTCATGTTTTAGCAGTAAAGAAATATAATAATTTAACAGAAAATCTTTTCAATAGATACACCGTACGTACGTATTTTTCCGCAGAATGCGGAATTTCAATTGGGAAATTACTACGGGACGTACAATTTAAGATTTTCGATTTACAGATATTGGCTGCGAGCGGAGCGCTGTGTGTACCTATTGAAGTTGTAAGGATCCGTCCACACTAGACGGAATTGTTCTGCTGCTTTAATTGAGAAGAAACGAGTGAGTATGCTCGTCACCTGAAAGAAAATTCTGTAATGATATTTAGTATATTCGCAAGTTTGAATTTCGAATTCACCTCTATCTTTCTCTTGCTATAGTATCATGTTAGACAGAGAAAGATAGAGGTGAATTCGAAAGTCGCACTTGCGAATTATAGAAAACGTTACAGAATAAGGCTATTGTTAATTGCTAAGTATTTATGTCATTAGACTTGAAACACCAGTGTTTAATTAAGTTATTGAAAGATTTTAACAGTCCGTTTTACTCCTTATACAGGACCAGGCTTTTCTCCTTATAGGAGAAGGGGCATGCAGGCTGCACCTACCACGCTGTTTCTTTACGGATTGACGGGCTTAAGGTGATAATGTTTGACTCTTTAGCAATCGTTCTCATTTGTAATGATAACGATCGTTATTGACTGATGCCTACATGCTTTCCGACCCACGGCTGTCCTTTCCAACCCTGAGCTGTGAATAATTCCTGGGTCAAGTCGTCACCCAACCCAGGACTTAAACCTTAGAATCAGAAGTTACTGCTTCTGATTCTGAGCCACCACTGGACCAACGAAGCACAGATATACCTAGAAAGAAAATTTTGTAAAAACAGTAATCTTCTAAAAGCTGACGGAAGCTGAGTTGACGTTAGATGAAGATGCACCCTTAGAAATAACCGTTCTATAGCCACAGACGTACCTAAATACTGTGAATCGGTGAGTTTCAAAATATAGATTTTGCAAACTGGTGCGATAGATAGAGATTTTTGCTGCAGATCCAATACAAAAAGTTATTGTTTTTTCACAATTTCGCTAAAGCTTACACAAAGTATTAGTTAATGCAGTTCACAAAGTAGTTAGTTTTTACTTCCTACGTTTTTATTTTCATTCATGTTTTATTAAGTTAGCTCTTACCAGGCTGAAGTTAAGAGACAATGCAGTCAAATATAATGATTAGATTACATTATGAATGAAAACTCAGAGTGTTTTTTGATACTGACGTACTGAACTTATTTTGTTTGTCGGTGAAGTGGTAACTAGAATTCCATATCCAGTACTGATATGAATTTGTAATTATCTATTTGTGGATAAATCCATATCCTAATCTTCATGTGTTCTGTTTTTAACCGACTTCCAAAAAGGAGGAGGTTCTACGTTCGGCTGTATGTATGTTTTATTTTTTTTTTATGTATGTCCAGCGATAATTCCGTCATTTGTGGACCGATTTTGAAAATTCTTTTTTTGTTTTGAAGGGTTTGATTCCAGGATGGTCCCATTTTTTTTATGTCAGGATCTGATGTTAATAATAATATTTTCAGCAATAACTACTTTATTTTTATTGACCAGCTATTTCAAGTTTATTCAATACTATATTAACACTAGCGAAAGTTCCGTGCAATGTAGAATAAGTTGCTTAACCGGTGGTTAGGTATTAACATACTTACAGTATTATAAAGTCGATTTTTTCATGATGTAAAAATATGTCTATATTTTGATTTCCTTGTGAGTAGAAGTATGTGAATAGTAGAATTTTTAAGCTAACTTGCAATTTTGGTTTGTTTTCACCGCTTCATAATAATAGGCATTTATTGTATTTTTAGAAGATTGCACCATTATTGCCAAATTGCTATATTAATATTATAAATCCGAAAGTAAGACTGTCTGTCTGTCGCCTTTTCACGGCTAAACCAATCAAGATTAATTTTGGTATAATGGTAAATGGGACCTTGGAGCAAAACAAAGGGTACTTACTTTAAGACCCTAAAATAAAAATAAAACGGGGTGAATAAGGGTTAAAGTTTGTATGGATAGTCCTTCATTTTTAGAGTTACAGTTTCAAAAATTTGTTCATAAATATAAAAAAATCTGAAATATAATGTGATTCAAGAATTTTTAAAATTCAATCCCCTAAAGTGGTGAAGTAGGGGTTAAAAGTTCACATATTTCCACGTGGACAAAGTTCCCGAATAAATAAGAAAATAATATAATAAATTTTGTTGATCCAATATTACTGAACACAATATTAAACATTTCAGTGGACGCTAACTTTTGCCTTCATTTCACGTTTCACGTCACGTCAAGCGAGACTTAGCTCTTTGTGCTAATGTAAATGTAAACGGATATTGCTGTCTGCATAGATCACTTGGTCTCGTCCGTTGCTCCAAAGCCGAATTACTTTTGATACCATTGATGCTATCATCGCAATTAATCTTATCCATCGACCCGTGCATACCGCAATTCTTCGGAACATTTGGGACGGTAGGTGCTAATGGATGTCTGATCAACCATGAAGATACAATTTATCTTTTTTTGTATTCGTAGTTAGTTATATTGGGATTCAATACGGGATAGAGTCCCTAGAACTTGTACTAAGAGTTTTGATTCTTCATTCTTTACACACACTTCAAAAGATCTAGATTCTAGATCTTTAGAAGTGATTTTCCAGATTCTAGAATGTCTTTCAACTTCTGTAAACCCTAACTGTCTCTGTAAAACTAACAAATGAGTATAATCCAAACAAAAATAAATTAAGCACTATAAAAACAAGCGCGTTTCACTCCACCATAGGTTACGGCATGATACTTATAGCATCAAAACTAATAATATAAAAAATATATTTTTTGTTTTATTTATTTATTTGGGAAGTTAAAAGCGTTTTATTAAATGTGAATTGCTTTTCTGCACGGATTTATTGGCTTAACACAGAATATAAGAAAATAATTAATAATTGGATTTATTAGTAAATAATACATGTAATGAACTCCTCAATTAAAATATGGTTCATCTAATACCTATTAAATTGTCTAATCAATAACTGCATTTAAACTGAACTTTCCCATCTCACTTGTCTATTTTCTCATATAAGCACAATTTTTTCAATTTATGAAATGATGTAACCAATTTCATTAAAACTTTCAAGGTTTTAATGAAATAAAACAACGAAACAATACACAAGTAGATCCTATACTATTTCTTACGTAATTTCCAACTCTCCAAGATTCTATAAACGAGTATCTACCATATCCATCAAAACTTTCATCAACACAAATTCTGTTTCTCTAGTTGTAACTTCGCTGCACTTAGCAGTGTTCATCAAACGCTAACTTTTGCCTTCATTTAGTATCGTTGAGTTGATACCTAGCTTCATTATGCGGACGTATAGCTAACCGGATATTGCCGTCTGGATGGATCACTTCATCTCTGCCGTTGCACCGACCAGCGTCTATATTAAGTGACTTTTGATGCTTTTGTAGCAATCAATCTTATGAAGAGGGATCTCCGAGGAATAAAATATAAACATGAATGAACTTTGGTTGTGTAAGTTGCATTTTGTTTGTTATATTTTTACGGTTACGTCCCTACAAAATCACCGCAAACAATGATCTGTATTGCTATAACACTGATGGCACACATGTGCAATTTTGTCTTTAATTCCTTTTGTCTTTAATTACACTTCCTGAACACACAACTCGACATTGTAGACGATATTTAGGTTTTGTTTGTTATAACGTTCGTTGTTGAAAACTAACATTGAGTTCAAATTTACAAATTTCCTCTTTTAAGCGCCTCATTTTTCATGCGCTAGTAACACATCTAACATTATTTAATATCATTGTAATTAACGTCATACGTTTGCGATGGCCAGACATAGTGAGGGACAATTTATAAATGGTCATAACTTATTAGACCATGCTCCTCCTTATGTTAAGTACTGTAAGTTTGGAAAGTTGCTAACTTCATGCTAGTCAAGAGTTCACGTCAGATTAACTTGAGCTTTTGTAGCAATTGATTTTATTAAAGAAGGATCTCAGAGGAATTAAATTTATAAAGATATATTACTTTACTTCCATTTTTACTCGCTTTTTATGTTACTGTAGAAATTTCAAGTGCATTTATTGATTATAAAATTTAATTAAAAGCGTTAAAATATATATTTTTTAATCAAAGTTAAGTCAAAAATGAAAATATTGCTTATAACTTTAGATGTCATTTCTTTATTCTTTCAGGTAGTTCAATCAATTGGAATTTTTGCGGTACATATTTAGCGGCCAAAATACGAGGAAGCTAAATAAAATATCGAAAAAAGCTCCAATAAATAATAATTCCCAGAACTCCCCGAAAACATTCCTCTTACCCAAAGATACCCTGGATTGACTGGAGTGCCTAAGTTAGGTAAATTATTGAATAGCTGACACCGCGCGGTTTCACTCGCGTGATTCCCCTTCCCGTAGGAATACGGGGATAGTAATATAAATAAATACTATTATAGCCTTCCTTGATAAAAAGGCTGTCTAAGACTGAAAGAATTTTTCTAATCGGGCCAGTAGTTCCTGAGATAAGCGCGTTCAATCAATCAAACAAACAAACTCTTCAGCTTTATAATATTAGTATAGATTTGATTCGATATATGTAATTCGATAAAGCTTTTTTCCTTCAGCGCAAAAGATTGATTTAATTTTACAATTCTTAGAATAATATTAAAAAGAAAACTCGTAAAACTGAATTCAGTAAACTTCGTTGATGTTCACAGTAGCGGCGTGGAAGTTAGTGCAAAATGTTTAAGCCCTAGACTAAGATCTAGGTCTCGTTAGCGGCGCGATGAAGAGACGTTCAGACAGCAATATCCGGTTGCAAAACTCACAGGCTTTTTATATAAAACTGTTTACACCCAACGTTAAGTTTATAAGTCAATTATAGAACAATATTTTTCAGTGCTAAGGCATTTTCATCTCGGCACTGAGAAAGAGATTAAAAACGAAAGAATGAGGATGTGAAAATTATGCTTCTATTATTATTATTTTTCACAAAAACGTCAAGTTTATGAGGATGGCTTTTATTTCTGAATATACGAGTAGGTTTTCCCATATGTTTATTAGTGAAAAACGTGAAAAAAACATAAAAAATCAAAAAATGTAAATAGATGAACTATATATATACCTTCAATCACGTTCCCATTTATGAGTATAATACTCGTATAAATTAGTTAGTAACGGCCCACTAAAGGGTCAAATCTTTTAATGAGAGCGAATACGGAGCTTAGATCCACCACGCTGCTCCAATGTGGGTAGGCGAGCTTAGGGTGATAATGTTAATTCATTGACGACCACTATCAGAATGAGGTCATCATCATTATCATCCGATGGACGTACTCTCCAAGACACGGGGGTGTATGTAATACCAGGAATTGACCTCGGAATCCCTAGGACCACATAGGCTAGTCACTGAATTAACGAGATAATAAAGTACAATAAAAAAAAAATTAAAAAAGTTATCTCCGACAGTTTTAAACCACGACAAACACAATAAAATACTCATTTGATGTACCTATTATTATTTAGCTTTGGTTATTTTGTATTTGTGTCAAATAAAGGAATCTTGTAAAACATCAATGTGCTTTTCTATCTGTGAGTCAAAATTTATTCAAATAGAAATCTCGAAACCCAGCAAAATGACCTCAAATTGACAGCTCCCCCTCAACCGCGCGTGATTTATCATAGCCCTTACTTAGAGTAGCGAATACTGATCATTTAGCGATTCAGTGGTGCAATTATTATTCAGACAAGATTATAGTTATGTGGGAGCCGTGATAGCCCAGTGGATATAACCTCTGCCTCCGATTCCGGAGGGTGTAGGTTCGAATGCAGTCCAGGGCATGCACCTCCAACTTTTCAGTTATGTGCATTTTAAGAAATTGAATATCACGTGTCTCAAACGGCGAAGGAAAACATTGTGAGTAAACCTGCATACCTGAGAATTTTCTTAATTTTCTGCGTGTGTGAATTCTATCAATCCGCCCTGCGTCAGTGTGGTGGACTATTGGCCTACTCCTCTTATTTTGAGCGGAGATTCGTGCTTAGCAGTGAGTCGAATATGGGTTGATAATGATGATAGTTATGAAGTTACAATACGTTGGTAATATCCCCGTATTTATTTATGTCACATTACTTTTTGATGTATTTATTAACGTCTTTAAATGGTGATACAGCATCATCATCATTATCAGCCGATGCACGTCCACTGCTGGACATAGGCCTCTTGCATGGACCTCCAAGCACAACGGTCTCGAGTCGCCAGCACAATGGTCATACATTTTAGAATTTAAACTATCGTGAGTGTTATTCATATTAATTGATTATGAAACACGGTTAAAACTCACGTGATTTTAGGTCAGAGTATGCCAGATAGTTTCGAACCCATACGGGGCCCTTATTCATGAGCTGGTTCTTGCACGGTCATACATTGATAAATAATTTCCGTTATGTTCAAGTTTTCATACAATTGATTGCTGCGTTGTGCAATATCCCACGCGACAGTACCGCAAATATTAGCCATTTACTTCGTACATTTCGCATATAAACAACCTTGATTTATTATGAAACGTTTCGGTTTACATTCTCATTAATATACTAGCCACTGCACTGTAACGGGTTGTTGTTTGTGAAAGCTATTACTAGGGAATTTACAAACATTTCATTAAAAACTTTAATGTTTAAACACAGATTAAAGAATAATAAATACAGAACGTATTTACAAGCAGCGTGGTGAAGCCCGTGAACCCATAAAACCCCCAAATGTCACGCGTCTCCTAGACATCCGTATATACAAATGTAATGTAATCAAAATAAGACCCTAGAATGGCAGAAAATGACCTTGAGTGAAGTCACGCACTTGTGAACGATGTGTGGAGGGTTAAACGATCCTTTGACTGTTATCAAACACTCCACTCAAGTCACTCTCCCCGCCTATCCCAAGTAACCCATAAAGAATTACACAACAAGAGATGTGGACGGCTCGAACGCCACGGGCACACTGAAGCCGTCCGTGCTACAAGCCGTTGCAATGCGGCGATAACACAATTTTTTTTCAAAATTAATTGTTTTTCAAAATCAATAAAAAATACTCCTCCTTATTTCTTTAGTTTTTATGATTTTTTTTTTAAATATTTAAAAACATAAGACGCTGTTTTTTTTCTTTGAATAATATTGAAAATTACTGATGCGACGCCTCATGTCGTACTGACTCGAGAATGTATTTGTTTTTGAATTTTGTATTTGAAACGGCTACGACACCGTCGTGTTCCGTGCGCTCTATCTGTTTTATCTGTGTGCTTAAATTTGTTGTTTAATAATTTAAATGTTTATTGGCAACCCGCAATACGGCAGCATGGTGGGTTTTAATATGTTTATTATTAACCCGCAATGCAGCAGCGTGGTAAGTCCAATTAAGTTTATTACTAACCCGAAGAAATTCAGCGCGTTCCACCTTAGGCCACATTCTTTTACAAGTTAACCCTTGCCTACAATCTCACCTGAAGGTAAGTGATGATGCAATCTAAGATGAAAGCGGGCTAACTTGTTAGGAGGATTAAAATCCAGACCCCTTTCGGTTTCTACACGACATCGTACCGACATCGGACCGCTATTTAGCGTCCAACCTGAGGCTTCGGTCGTGGCTAGTTACCACCCTACCGGCAAAGACGTACTGCCAAGCGATTTGTTAAAATACGCTGATCATTATGAATGCCCAAAATAATTAACAATTTCCAATAAAGTATCTTGTAAAACATCAGATTTTGATATAAATTTTTGATGCATAGCTGAAACTCTGTGAATAATACATTATCTTGCAACTTTTGTTGACTTATTATAAAAAAACAAGTCTCATCAAAATTGGCAGGCTAAAGAGCAACCCAATTTCTACAGCACGCCACACAACTTCACCAATTTAGATTAACAAGCTTTTAATATTTATGAGGCGAGGCCTTTACCACGACAGAGTTTAAATATAAACTAAAACACGCTCAAATGCTAGTTTGTTTTACGATTAGTGATTTTTTGTCCTGGGTTCTATTGCAGATTGTTTTTAGTTAGAGGCCTTTAGCTTGTCCAAAGAAGTAGGGGAGAGAGGGGTAATTGGGAAAACTAATTGTGAACTGAACTTTTCTGGGTTCTGGGCTGATTATGATGAATGCCCAAAATAATTATTAACAATTATCATATTACTTACTCTTCCCTACCAGCTGAAAATCTCGAAAATTGCTCGACGTACAATGTTGTTTTATATTTTTATTTAATTATACGTATTTATTGGTACGATGCCTTGTAGAAACCGAAAGGGGTGTGGATTTTCATCCTCCTCCTAACAAGTTAGTCCGCTTCCATCTTAGACTGCATCATCTCTTACCATCAGGTGAGATTGTAGTCAAGGGCTAACTTGTAAAGAATAAAAAAAAAAAAAAAAAAAATATAGCATTCATGCACTTATATAAACGTCACATGAGGTCCCGTCAGGGCATTGCTAATATTTAATACTATAATGTACCTTCATTTATTAAACTGAACTGAACAAAATTCAGGCATGTCTAGAATTGAAAAGGAGGTCGTTGACAAGGAGATCGACCATTTTTCATACATTAAAGGGCCCAAATTTAATGAGTGATTCGTCACAATGTCCAAATTAGTATAATTTAATAAATTATAATATCAGTTTTAGACTAGTTTAATTTCAGTTACAATGAAAGTTGCATATTTTTCACATTATAAAATGCACGATTTTCAAAAACACACATATTTCTAAAAAATATTAGCAACTAACAATTCTAATTATTTTTGGTGATTTTGATTTATTATTAAATGAAGAATTTTCGGTTATTTATTGTTTTTCGGTAATGTGCTGGGCCCAAAATTGTCAATCTCCTTTGCAGGGGTGCAGTTAATATATAAAGTGATAAATAAAAAAAAATAAACCTTGGCTGAATTTGTTGTGGGCTCTTCTCGGACCAAGGCGCGTTTGGAACCCTCTTAACTTTAATTTTAAGTTTTGGAATGATTATTATCACCATTATCTTAAGTTTAATATTATTACCTGACGTTTCGAAAGAGCTTGTAAACTAAGTCTATTTGAAATAAATGAATTTTGACTTTGACTTTGAAACAGATACTGCGGCTAAATTCAGTAGGTTTTTAACAGCCTCCGTGGCGCAGTGGTATGCGCGGTGGATTTAATGATGGAGGTCCTGGGTTCGATTCCCGGCTGGACCGATTAAGGTTTTCTTAATTGGTCCAGGTCTACCTGGTGGGAGGCTTCGGCCGTGGCTAGTTACCACCCTACCGACAAAGACGTACCGCCAAGCGATTTAGCGTTCCGGTACGATGTCGTGTAGAAATCGAAAGGAGTGTGGATTTTCATCCTCCTCCTAACAATTTAGTCCGCTTCCATCTTAGATTACATCATCACTTACCATCAGGTGAGATTGTAGTCAAGGGTTAACTTGTAAAGAATAAAAAAAAAAGTTTTAAGGGCGGAAAAAAATTGTCTACTAGTAGAGTAAGTACTTAGACAGAAATGACTTTATGTTTGACCAAGGACCCCTAACAAATAGACCGTAAGTCTGATTCAATATTAACACGGCTCGCCATTTAATTACCTCTGGTTATTTTATAGCCGTTTATCTTCGTTAGCCGGCTCATTAACCAGCTATCCGGCCGCTGTTGCAGCTTTAATGTAAGTCTTCGGTTATTTACCCCCGCCTCCCCTTGCCTACCTGTGATATGTACACTACTGATTACCTACAAATCATTAAAATAATAAAAAGTATACAATGATCGTGGACGGGTATACATTATTCATCTATACTTCTATACTAGTAATCTTACAAATGCGAAAGTAGGTCTGTCTGTCTGTCTGTTTATTACCTTTACTCGGCTAAACCGATCAAGGTGAATTTTGGTAAAATGGTAATGGGACCTTGAGAATTGGACCTTTAAAAAAGGGTGATATAGGGGTTGAAAGTTTCTATGGAATGTCCTTAACTTTAAAGTCACACAGTCTTTTAGAGTCACAGTTTTACTTTGTTCATAAATCATACAAAAAATACGAAATGTAATGTCATTCAAAAATTTTTAAAATTCAACCCCAACACCTATTTCACACCCTTATGATTTAACCTTCACGATAAAAAGTATCAAACCTTCTTCGTAATACAGTCTTAATTTGTGGCAAGTTGCATTTGAATTCACCCAGTTGTTTCAGCATGATACCCGGTCAACAAAAAAACACGAACAGCCAGACAGACAAAAAAAAATTGGCTTCAGTATTGACTATAATGCCCTTAAACAAAATTTTAATTTTTTCTTATTCATTACAAGTTAGCCCTTGACTACAATCACACCTGATAATAAGTGATAATAATCTTCAATGTACAGAATTATACCAGTTACAGATTTATTATAGGTATAGATTTACAGTGGAGTTCATAGACGTTGTAGGGGAACCCCCAAAGGATCATTCAGCCGCTGAGTGTCGAATTTAACCACTAGTTTGAGAATTTGACACTCAGCGGGTGAATGATCCCCTGGAGGTGCCCCTATGAATTCCACTGTAAGACCCACCATGCTGCTATATCGCGCGCAACTATAAACATAATATGACCCACCACACTGCTCCATTATGGCTTAACGACAAGCATAATAGTCTTTCATCTGACACTAAGTCTATATTGAGGCGTACCGACGGGAGCATCAGTCCTGTAATACTCAGCGCTCATTAATAGCGGATCAGAATTGACCTATTACATTGAATGAGAGCCTTTTGAATGGAGAGATTTAATAAGTCATTAGGTTAGCGCCTTGCGGTGTATTGATGGGGAATCAGTGTGATGGGAAACGAAAAAGGGAATAATTATTATTATTACTAACCATGATTTAATTAGTATCTGATTTTACTAATAGGTAGTAAACCTTTTTGAGACAGAGCTCTCCTGGGGATCCTTCTAGCGCCATAATACTTCAATCGCCATGCAATGTTATGTGTATGACTGTATGTACATTATCGGTAGTTTGGGCTGCCATTGTAAAAGTATGGTGGGTCTAAGTTCCATATCTCCAGTCTAGGAGAGAGGCCTATAACTGTCGCGATCTATTACAATAGGCTAATGGTGATTGATGACTATAAGGCCTTAACACCTGCGTCTCAGATGCTTTTGTTGAGCACAGGTAGGATACGGACTCCATATGCGGGCTACAAACGTTCCGTTTTTATTGTACAGTTTCATCTTAAAAAAATTTCAATCAAAATCAGAAAAACTGTACAGTTCTCATTTTTGTCAGCACATGGATATTTTAACTGAAACTGAAAATCTGCAGGTCTGTAGCCCGCATTACATGACCTGCAAAGTAATGGCCTGTTTACACGCCAGACCGGACGCAAGGCCTAGAGGTCCTGGGTTTGATGCATTTGAGAATATCGTGAATGAAATGAAGGAGCTCAAATTAAAAAAAAAACAAAGGTGAGTACATTGAACGTTGTTACAAAAGAACCTTAATCTTTGTAATGACATTCAATGTAATGAGACAAAAGAAAATGTAGGTATTTTCTTACTTTTCATCCAATCAGAACTTAACAAAAGTAATCGAGTGCTTATTTTACCTCAAGCTCGTTTTTTCGAACTTCGTCAAAGAAAACTAGTTGAAAACTATTTATCCGGAATTTTATTTTGAACAAAGTTTTATCCGGTCAACTATTTACAAGAGCGTAGTTCAATAGCTTTTAACTAGTTGGGAATTATTGGGAGAATTCACACTTTTCGTTTTTTTCATTATTTACTATTTATTTTATAATATTTATAACCAATAAACTTTAAAGTTGAACCAATAAACTTCACACCTTACAACTTTTATTGTTATAACTAATTTAGATGTATTTTTGACGATTTTACTAATCCTTTGAGGGTTTTTTTTACAATAATTGACGGAGAAAGTAGATTTTCAGAAGACTTTGCAGGGCGCTTTCACAACGAATACATTATAAATGCTTAGCGCCCGTCGACCTTAGGTTAACTCTTAAGTACTCTCAAAGTACAATTAAAAAATAAAGTAAAGTAAATTTTTTATCTACTCTAGCAATCACATCACACTAATATTATAAAGGAGAAAGTTTGTGTGAGTGTAAGTGTGTAAGTATGTTTGTTTCGCCTTTACGTTGCGGCTACTGAAGCAATTTGACTGAAATTTATAAATGGAAATAGATTTTACTCTGGATTAACATATAGGCTACCCTTCATTCCGGAAAAGGCCATGGTTCCCGCAGGATTTGTGAAAAACTCAATTCCACGAGGACGAAGTCTCGGGCCTTTACCAGGAGCCAATAGACGCTTAGCTTCTCTAACTTAGGCAATTACATTTTGTTTTCTATTTGAAACATGACATTTTTTATGAAAACGCGATTACCGAAAATATTAAAAACCCCGAGATTATATGATGGTTTTATATTATTATATAAATTACCTCAAGTCTGGTCTTGCAGCCTAGTTACCCTTCTAGCGAGTTAGCGTTCAAGTACGTCACAGTACCGAATCCAATCGTAATGATGTTAGCTGAATAATAATTATCGTAACTTTTTACACTACGATTTTTAAATAATCACTTATCACTGAGTGAAACCACATTCTAGCGATTAGACGTCGGTGACAATAAAAAAAAACATTTCTTACATGTTAGAGAGAGTAACTATCTTAGTTACTATTCACAGAATTCACTAGTGATTATTGATATACCGAAGTAGTTTCTATTGAAGTTCATATAACAAACCAACTCAAACAAAAGTAACTTGGGGACGTCATAATGCGGTAACTCAACTAACTAGCGACAAAGTGTATATCGTCCCCTCAACTTCCAACTCCTAACTCCCAAACTAAGTTTAACTACAAGCCAAATTGAACTTAAGTAGTTGGGTGTTTAAGTTCATTATCTATTATTCCAGACGGCCTGGCCAATTGACAAGGGAATCGTTCTGTATGAAAGTTCGGCCTAAATACAAGGCATTGATAGCGGTGACTAGGACTTGTGGCTCAGGAGACTGTGGGTATTTTCGAAGGGGTGTTTGGTCAAATAAAGTTTTAGGTTCATTCAGTGGTGTCAGCTGATAGCTATTGCTATAGGTTAGTGAAACTAATGTGACATTTGTTTTTAGACCGGAAACTTGTAATAATTTTACCGATTCTAATAAAATCATATTATAAATAGTTATGTAAATAACTTTGTTTTTGAGAGTGTGTTACTTGTTAACTTCCCATCTTCCAGCTTAATTGATCTTAATGAAATTCTGTACGAACATAGATATTTCTTATCTCAAAAATCAAAAGAGTTCACGTTCCACGAAGATTTTGAATTTAAACATAAATGTTTCAAGAAAGGTTTTGACTACATACTATAAAAAAGTTCGACTTTTTTGAAAATTTAAACGTAGTATAATCTGCTCTATTAATAGACAGATTTTAATAAATATCCCTCAAAAATTGTCTACACTCTCTCGGAATAACGAGGGGTGTTTATAAAAATAGTTTTGTGACAGTAATAATTTATTATAGTTCGATTTGCGGAGAATTTACTCTGGCAATAATAGTTTATCCGACAATAGCTAGAAGGGCATTTCTATCAGCAATCACGGAATAACCATACAGTCTAACAATATTATGATTTTATGTTGATTTTATTGTTAACACATTACGGACTAGACATGTGAACCTTTACTGAATAAAACACATAAAGAGCCGTGACAGCACTGTGGATATAACCTCTGACTCCAATTCCGGAGGGTGTGGGTTCGAATCCGGTCCGGTTCGTGCACCTCCAACTTTTCAGTTGTGTGCATTTTAAGAAATTTAATATCACGTGTTTCAAACGTGCGTGTGTGTAGTATGCCAATCCGTATTAGGGCCAGCGTGGTGGACTATTGACCTAACCCCTCTTATTCTGAGAGGAGACTCGAGCACAGCAATGAGCCGAATATGGGTTGATAACGCGAACATAAAGTAAACAATTGTTTGAACGGTGTGCAAGGAAAACATTTTATAAAGTGTTGCCCTGTGTTAATCAGCTTGAGACGTACCTAAGCCTTATCACACGAAGTAATGGATGTCTACTACAAAACTTAAGCCCTTTTGCAGGCATTTCAAACAACAAGGTCCTGAGCCACTTGCATCCAGACTCCATGCGGCTGGATTGATATCGGCAGTTAACCAAGTGGCCAGTCGAATGACGTTACGCTATCCGGTTCGGGGTCGCCATCCCAGCCCCTGTAGCCAAGTGGCACGTCGATTCTCTTTCTACGATCGCAAACGCTTCGAATACTAGAAAAACTATGGGAATGACAGATCTTGATCACGTGACCTGTCGATAGCAAATGTCATAGGCAGTACCTTAAGATCCCATAGGGATGGGTAAACAATGACTTTGCCCGCTCTCTTGTGGCTCGTGTCATTATGAATATTCGTTAAACTTACATCCGGTCATCATTAATTCGTGTTCATCTATAGTATATACATAATCCGGTGGTTACAATATTAAAAATATCCGGTAGACTTCGTGCCACGTGTTTGTTTGTCCGTCTTTCACGGCAAAACGGAGCGATGAATTGGCGTGATTTTTTAAGAGGAGATAGTTAAAAGGATGGAGAGTGACATAAACTACTTTTGTCTTTTTCTGACCCCCCACTTTCCTAAAATGGAGGGTGGAAGTTTGTACGAAACATTTCACAATTTCCAAGGTAGAAAGCTAAAAATTAGTATGCAGACTATTTGTGATTAACAAAAAAACTGTGCACCATTTTTTTTTTTTGGAAATCCGCCCTAAAAACTTAAAAGAGGAGTGAAATAAATTTTATATGGAACTTTTCGCAGTTTTCAAAGTAGGAAGCTAAAAGTCGTTACACAGAGATAGGGTAGGGTAGGAGAGTAGGGAAAAAGCGTACATTAGCCAAAGCGAAGCTTGACCGGGACCGCTAGTAATCTATATACCTCACAGACAACGCGACTGACAACAACAAAAGCTTAACGTTTTTCTGATATACCCATAGATAATTTTATTTTATTTTATTTTATTGAGGGCTTACAAACAACATCATAGTACATAATCTTAAGAATATAGCTGTATATTACATGGTCGTGTAGTTGTGTGTGTCTGTGAAAAGGCTCTGATAAGTTCACGTTTCCCCAACATTGTTGCCTTCATGTAGTCGGGTTTGACGTAGACTTTTATTGTTTCTTCAATAAACGTCATCGCGGGAACTCTATTTGTGAGTTTTGTTTCAATCGGTTCAGCTTCAGCGCGCCTTGTTTGTTTGGGTTTATTTGATTTCGGAGCCAACGATACACGGTGAAGTTTGTGTTGGAAAAACCTTTTTATATTTCACCCGGTTGGGGAGTTTTAGAAGAGAGTTTTCTATGATACATGTTTCTCATAAGTAAATGAAATGAAATTCAAGTGTAAATATTACCTAAGTAGCTGACGCTGCGCGGTTTCACCCGCGTGGTTCCCGTTCCCGTAGGAATACAGGGATAATATATAGCCTATAGCCTTCCTCGATAAATAAGCTATCTAACATTCAAAGAATTTTTCAAATCGGACCAGTAGTCCCAGAGATTAGCGCGTTCAATCAAACAAACAAACAAACTCTTCAGCTTTATAATATTAGTAAAGATTTCATTTCTAAATAATTTAAATACTTTACTCAATATTAAAGTTCATTGCATTTGCGCGGGTGTGAAATCGTGCGTTCGGGGAAGTGAGGAGCATCAGTCGTGGGGTTTTCATTTCATTAACTATAAGTAGATCTATCATAATGCTGAGCGATCCTTTACGATCACATTGTTGTTGAGCCGTGAAAGCCCAGTGGATATAACCTTTACCGCCGATTCCCGAGGGTGTGGCTTCGAATCCGGTCCGGGGCGTGCATTTCCAACTTTTCGGTTTAAGAAATTAAATATCACGTGTCTCAAACGGTGAAGGAAAACATCGTAAGGGAACCTGCATACCTAAAATTTTCAAAATTCTCTCCCTGTGTGAAGTCTGCCAATAAACATTGGACCCGCATGGTGGACTATTGGCCAAACCCATCTCATTCTGAGAGGAGAGTCGAGCTCAGCAGTGAGCTGAATATGGATTGATAACAAACGAACGAACTTGTTGTATTGCTCACTTAGCTTATGTACTCATTGTCTTTTTCTTCTCTGTGTATCCTAAACAAACTTCTTTTTTCCTCCTATTTATTTTAACAGCTAACGTTGTTTAAAAGGTAGTCCCCATAAAACACCGCACCGTCCCCCGAACATAACATTGATTAAAAGCTGTTTTAAGCTATGCACTTTGAGCAAATTTATAGCGCCAGGGAATTCCCACTTGCGAAATAACTTCGGCGTTATTCGGGCGGTTGCAGTTATTTGGTTGTTTATCTTCTTGTCGGTAGGTAGTGTACTTACCCTCCGTATGTTAATGCTGGGTATGTAGTTACCTTCCGTATGCTAATGCTGGGTTTCCACAGTGGTTCAACTATGTTCTGAAAGTCTATAACTTTTGTAATGTAGACATTGCGACATACATTTGACGGCCTCCGTGGCGCAGTGGTATGCGCGGTGGATTTACAAGACGGAGGTCCTGGGTTCGATCCCCAGCTGGGAAGATTGAGATTTTCTTAATTTGTCCAGGTCTAGGCTGGTGGGAGGCTAAGACCGTGGCTAGTTACCAGCCTATCGGCAAAGACGTACCGCCAACAAGTTAGCCCGCTTCCATCTTAAACTACATCATCACTTACCATCAGGTGAGATTGTAGTCAAGGGCTAACTTGTACAGAATAAAAAAAAAATAACCAAATACTTAAAAGATCAGTAGCTTTACCAAGGTAAGATCCAAGGAACCGGAATTATTAGAATAGCTGTTGTTTTTTTTTCTTATTCTTTACAAGTTAGCCCTTGACTACAATCTCACTTGATAGTGAGTGATGATGCAATTTAAAATTAAAGCGGTCTGACTTGTTAGGAGGAGGATGAAAATCCAAACTTTTGGTTTCTACACGACATCGCTTGGCGGTACTTCTTCGTCGGTAGGGTGGCATTGGATAGAAGCAGGCGTTACTTTGCGGAAGTTCATCATGATTATATAATGATTTATTTATTTTGCTATCATCCGCGAAAATTCGGCGAACCCATGCGACAACGTCACCCAGTTGCACGTTGTAGAGTCAACATCTCCTGAGGATGCTCCGGTTTCGGGGTGAAACGTACGTAGAGAGTATTTTGTCGGACCTGGGTGACGTTGTCGCATGGGTTCGCCGAATTTTCGCGGATGATAGCAAAACAAATAAATCATTATATAATAAGGTAGGGTGGCAATTAGCCACGGTCGAAGCCTCCCACCAGCCAGACTTGCACTAATTAAGAATACCTCAATCAGCCCGGTCGAGGATCGAACCCAGGACCTCCGCCAAAACAATTTTTGACTGATCAAAAAACAAATGTCAAGTTAATAACTGATACAATTATTTTTAATCAGTATTAAACCATAAAAAACTTCGAAATCGTGAAAAGAGCCTCAAAACGTAAGCCCATTAAATGGCCTCGAAAATCTCATTTTGAGGATTCATCAATTTCCATATTTATTTATTTTTCATTCCAAACGTTTTCCTCAAGAGCAATCATTCAATTACATTTTCATGAAAAATTTATTATTTTTGGAGCTTGTCAATTTGTTTGAATCAAATCAAATGGATTGGAAACTGGTGTTAATTGAATGGAACTGATAGGAAAATAGTGTTCTTTTTTTATGAAAGCAAAATGAAACTATACAATGATATACTCCCTGGTTTGTCTGCCAACTCACCAACTCAGATTGAAGCAGCGTTGTGGGTCTAAGCGCCAACAAGGAGAGTGCCTGGCCGTGGCTGATCATGACCCTTTTGTTAATACTACTTGCCTTGCATGTATAAATAGCCTAATTATTTATTTATTTAATTATTTATTCATTATTTTAATTAATCAATTAATTAATAAATTCATTTATTGGAAAGAAATCCTAAGGTTGCTTTTCCACCAGAGATGTGCTACGCTACGTTGCTATGGATGCGTTTGATATCCATCAATCATATTCATTGGTGCACATAGCTTAGCACTGGTGGAAACGTATTCAACTATAAGATACGTCTTTTATATGGAAGGATGCGTGCCATGGATGCATGCAATGGATGCGTGCTATGGATGCGTGCTATGGATGGCTGTTATAGGTCGTCTCGAGATACATCGCATTCTCGAGCTGCGCATCTTTCTTGCATAGCTACATAGCTTAACATTGGTGGAAACGGTCACATATTTTCGTACCGTAGATTTCACATCTTCACAGCATAGCTGCATAGCACATCCCTGGTGGAAAAGCGCCCTACGCCTACCTTATTTATGTATGCCCTTTTAAATACCTGCATTCTTTCAATCATACTCCTTGCGGATTTTTTTTTATCCCGAATCTCTATGAATGAGTAAAAAATAACCTTTCTTTTAATCCAGGGTCTCCATGGTGTAATCTTCATCTCTATCTATCTCCATTCCAAATTTCAGCCATATTGGTTTAATAGTTGCGGGGAGGAGTAACAAACAACACAACACATTATATGCTTATGCAAACTTTCGTCACACAAAATATAATTATTATTTTCCAGACGTGGGAATCGAACCCACGTCTTAGGATGCAGTATAAGGGATGCATCAACTAGTCCGTTAACAATATCGAACATGCAAACTACGTTTAGACATTGAACATCCAATCCGTTACTAATCCACTTAGCTTAAATACAGGAAATTATTCCGAATTTTACGAGTTCAGATAAAATTGAGCGCAGAATAAAATAGATGTACAGAAATAAAGGTTGCAACGGTCAGACTTACTTCAGTTTATGAAGTTTATTTGCCCATGCTCTTAGCCCCCATTGGATTAAATTAAGTTGACATAATACTGACAATAGGGATGATGACAGTTTTTTAAATTGTATATAAATTAAGAGTATACTAATAGTAAAGCAATTTTGTAAAAGGAACAGGGTATCTGCGATCATTACTTTCGGAGCTACAGGGGTTTAAAGAGTCAGATTTGCGGCGCTGCCGCGGATCCCTGAAAAACGCCCCATACAAAATGGCTCGAAAAAATGACGTCATAGGCAATGTAATGATCGTTAGATTTGTATGCGCGTTCAAACAAAATTACTAATATCTTTGTTATTTGTGCGTTTATGCTTATAGTTCATATATTAAAAAATGTCACATTTAATGTAAGGAAGCTAAAACTGTATGAATTTTCATCTAATTACGATAAAAAATTTTTAATAGTTTTTGAAATTTTATAATTTGATTTATTTTGCAAATATCCAGTCAATCTTTGCTTTTTATGTATAAATTAGTTAACATTGATCCTATTTACCCGAATGTATCATAAAAATCAATATATTCAAACCTAGTCATCATCCCCATTCAAGTGTGGCTTTGAACTCTTTGCATTCGTTGATTTCCGACAAATTGCCACTAAGTTAAGTGACTGGCGACTAGCAATGTGTCTTTTTATTTTTTTTTAGTTCAAGGGAATAACAAGTTTTCAAAATATGCCGATACGATGCGTTGCGGAGGAGGTGCGGCGCTGGAGCTGCGTTCTGGACTTGCAACCACTGAGACGAAGCGGGGAGGGGTGATTGCGATGCAACATCTGAGCGGCACCGCTCATTTGTCTATGCGTCATAAATATAACTTTATTAACAGACTGTCTAACGCTGCTATGGCGGTGCTGCGACATTACAAGATTGCGGCGCCGCACCGATTTGTGTGCCCCCGCTCTTACGTTCTTGAAACGTGCTACCACCTAATCCACTAGAGTTAATACAATAGGACAAGGGCTGACAAAGTAAAATGAGGAATGTCTCGCTATTACAGGCTCTTTGATACATGTGTAGCGATAGCATTACAAAAGTAAATAGGATTACTTTCTGTAAGGAAGTCCTTACCGTAGCTACCCATCCAATAGGATTTATTTAATGTTATCAGAACTAAATATTATATTATTTATGATCCGATTATTGGGATGAAGACTTCTCAAGTCTAACTCTTAGGTGTTTTTTTTAAAGTTAGCCCTTGACTACCATCTCACCTGATAGTATGTGATGATGTAATCTAAGATGGAAGCGGGCTAACTTGTTAGGAGGAGGATGAAAATCCACACCCCTTTCGGTTTCTACACGACATCGTACCGGAACGCTTGGCGGTACATCTTTGCGCATATATTGGTAACTAGCCACGGCCGAGGCCCCCCACCAGCCAGACCTGAAGCAATTACGAAAACTTCAATCGGCCCAGCCGGGGATCGAACCCAGGCCCTCCGTCTTGTAAATCCACCGCGCCAGGCGCCACGGTGGCCGTCAAAAAAAGGGTGATATTGTTGTACTTGATATTTCAGTAGTAGAAAAAAAATACAAAAAAGAAGGAACTAAAATAAATAATTAGGTTCTAAACGAGTAATTTTATTAAATACTAGCTTATTAAAGACACCCCGCAGTTTCACCCGCGTTGTTCTCGTTCCTGTGAAAATGTGGGGATAAAATAGCTTATGACATTCACAAATAATGTGGCTTTCCAGTGGCAAAAAATATTTTAAATCGGTTCAGTAGTACCAAAGATTACCTACCCTACAACATCACAAACTTTATCTTTTTATAATATTAGTGTAGATAATACTCGTATCTCGATGTTTACGAGCAAAAGCGGCACTTCTTAAACGCAAAAATGCACTGCTTACCCTGAGGGAAAGGAATTGTCTTATTGTTGGAGAAGGTATTTTCCATTTTATAAAAGGAGATGGTCCAAAATTGTATGGAGCCCAGGATCAGTCAGTGTACCTTAGCGTAAATTAAAGAAAATATTTTGTAACTATTTTCGATTTTACAAATCTACTATTTTCGAAACAATATTAATTGTCTCCCACGAAATGCAACACTATTATGGGTAATAATGGCGAATTGATGACGTTTTCAATGCAGTAGTCGATTTGACGTTTGCTGTCAATTGTCATGTCATAGTTGCTTTAAGGGCGCCATCTTGATATAACTCAAAACTAGGGTTTTTTTATTTATTTCTTTTTATTTAGTTACATTTGTTCACTTATTTAGATTTTAATAAAATACTTGTATTTTTTAAATTTTACAACAAGAATGGACCTGAAATGGAGACCTTTCTACGTATAATGCATACCCTAGTTTAAAACCTTGTACACGCCATTGCTGGCAAGCTGCATCCACGCGCGGTGACAAATATAACCCGCCTAAGTTCGCTACCCTCTTTGAGAAGTAATCTTCAAAGAGGAATGTGAACTATTAGATTGTACAAAAGTTATAATGAAATTGTTTGCCCGGCCGCGCCGACCGCAACCGAGCTTGTTGCTAAACGAAACAAAGCTTTGTATTGAAAAACAATTTTAAACGAAAGAACCACAGATCATACAAGCCTGAATGGCTCAATGGTTAAAGGGGCGGTATTAAATTCGAGACATTTTACTAGCGGAATTTCACAAATCCCGCGTGGATTTCTCCGTGATGAAAAGTAGCCTATGTGTTAATCCAGAGTAAAATCTATTTCCATTCCAAATTTCAGCCAAATAGCTTAGGTAGCCGTAGCACAAAGGAGGAATAAACACACACACAAACTTTCGCCTAAAATATTAGTGTGACACATTATTCCATGTCTCGAACCATATACATGAAACATAGGTACTTGTATTTTAATTCGCGACGAGAAGTACAGAGGTCTTATAACTTTGACTTGTCTGTCTGCGTATGTGTCCTTTTTTTTATTCTCTACAAGTTAGCCCTTGACTACAATCTCAATGATGTTAAGTGACGATGCAATCTACCACCGGTTCGGAAGGCAGATTCTGCTGAGAAGAAACCGGCAAGAAACTCAACAGTTGATCTTTTTAAAAAAAATCATACAATAATATTATAATTTACAATTGATGACAACATTACAATTTCTTATAGTTTTACTTCCTGTGTGAAGGTGGAAGCTGATCCAACGGCCTCCAAGCAACTTTGTCATTAAGGAACTCATCGATGGTGTAGTAACCTCCACTAAGCAAATGTTTTTTAACACATTGCTTAAAGCTATGCATTGGCAGGTCCATCACAGTCTTGGGGATCTTGTTATAGAAGAGTACACCCAAACCTACAAATGATTTTTTTACTTTTTGGAGACGATATGCAGAAATAACTAACTTATGCCCGTGTCTAGTAAGACGTGGGTTTAAATCTCCTTTTCGTTTGTACAATTTGTTATTTATTGTTATTTTAGTGTTATTAGTTTAATAAAAGTAGTTGTCATCCACTTAAGAGCCGTGATAGCCCAGTGGATATGACCTCTGCCTCCGATTCCGGAGGGTGTGGGTTCGAATCCGGTTCGGGGAATCACCTCCAACTTTTCAGTTGTGTGCATTTTAAGAAATTAAATATCACGTGTCACAATCGGTGAAGGAAAACATCGTGAGGAAACCTGCATACCAGAGAATTATCTTAATTCTCTGCGTGTGTGAAGTCTGCCAATCCGCATTGGGCCAGCGAGGTGGACTATGGCCTAACCCCTCTCATTCTGAGAGGAGACTCGAGCTCAGCAGTGAGCCGAACATGGGTTGATGACGAGTTGTCATCCTAACTCTGGTTTCATTACACAACAGTGATGATGGTTGAAACCAAGACCGGGTGATGTAAGGAATCGTAGATCTGGCTGAATATAGTAACATGTCTGCTATGGTCAGGAGACTCGAGCTCAGCAGAGAGCCAAATATGGGTTGATGACGAGTTGTCATCCTAACTCTGGTTTCATTACACAACAGTGACGATGGTTGGACCCAAGACCGAATGATGTAAGGAATCGTGGATCAAGTATATAGTAACATGCCTGCTATGGTCGTAACACAAGATCTTTTATTCAATAGCGTGTGTCAAGATGACATAGCATGGAATAATATCGCGTCTGGCGGAAAGGACGGAACCCATTTTCCGCTTCGCTGAGCAAGGGCAAGTGTGGCGTGGGACGTTTTGAAGTGAAACCGTTATTATGCCATTTGTATTGCCATTTTTTATGGACTGTTATGGAACATGCGGAATGTAGATTTGTTTGCACTACTAGAAAGTTTTTACTTTAGATCGAACAAGAAAGAACAAGTATGGTGTGAGATTAGGGTTGCCAACCGTACTATAATATATAATATTATACTGTATTTCGGGTCTGCGTACTATATACTGGTTAAGAAATAGTACGCTAAAATACTATTCAACAACTTTACAACATTTTACAAAAATCTTACTTTTTGAAAATTATCATTTACAAGGTCTATCTTATCAAATTCAGAACTTATTATTACTAAATAAGAAAATGAGCTTTTGATTTCACCCCCGTGGCTATCGTTCCCGTAGGAATACGGGGATAATATATAGCCTTTCTCGATAAATGTGCTATCTAACACTAAAAGATTTTTTCAAATCGGACCAGTAGTTCCTGAGATAAGCGCGTTCAAACAAACTCTTCAGCTTTATAATATTAGTATAGATGAAAAATGTGAAAAAGCATATAATATCTGTCATTTACAGAAATAGAGTGTTAATAAAAATAGTTTTTCATAAAACTAACGTGTTGTTTCGCTTATTTCGTAAAGTAAGTACTATATTTTCTATAAAAGTACTATATTTATTATGGATAAATCTGAAAAACAATATATTTAAAAAAAAATGTTGGCAGCCCTATATGAGATTCATCAGAAAATAATTTAGTAAGATCCATCGATCCATAACTATAATAATGTAGGATGCTGAAAACAATATATTAAAAACAAATGTTGGCAACCCTATATGAGATCCATCAGAAAATAATTTAGTAGGATCCATCCATCCATCGCTATCCTTATCTAACAAATAATGTAGGATGCTAACTCCCTTTCTCTCTGCATGATCTATACCAGTTGTCATCCCTTTCAACCACCCTACCACTGCTAAACGAATCTTAAATTGGCACATGTTACATTTCAAACCCAACAAAATTTCATCTCAATGTTCCAAAGAAAACGCGATCTATGCGTGTAAAACCGCGGGCTACCACTACTCTGTACATCATAAGCACACACAAACCAACGCCTGTGTGCAGTGGCGTGCATAAGGTTGTCGATCAGGGTATGCACTAGTAATAAAATTGAGCACACTGGAAAAATCTGTATTCAATAAGCACTAAGAAGACAACTCTTAGGGTATGCAGTACTTTAATGCATGTATGAAGTGCACACCACTGTATGCGTGTATTCAATAAACAGTTAAACACGTAGCGTTTACGCTAGAGGCGCGCGGTGGAATGCAACTACTAACTACAGATTATGAATGGACCACTGCGGCACACATAAATAATCGCTTGCAAGTCGTTTCAAATCTATCCACTGCATGCAGCAGAAATTGCTATAGAACTAGAGCCTATGGCACCCAGATCTTCGTTATTTTATAAGTGAAATTTGTTAGCTCACGCTTTTACTACAGATAACTAAGTTTGGACAGTTGTGGCTTTGGGAGTCTAATAGAATCATCATATACAACTCATTTTCTGCTCACTGTTGAGCACAAGTCTACTCTCGGAATAAGAGGGGTTAGGCCAACAGTCCACCACGCTGGCCCAATGCGTATTGGCAGACTCACACACGTAGAGAATTAAGAAAAAATTTTAGTGAATATTGTATATCGTATGTATTGATATATGAGAAACGTTACTTTCGACTGTATTGCAACCTTCGCCATTGCAGGCTGATAATGATAATATGTTTGTATGTCGCTAACATTCAGATATAGATGGCCTCCGTGGCGCAGTGGTATGCGTGGCGGATTTACAAGACGGAGGTCCTGGGTTCGATCCCCGGCTGGGCAGATTGAGATTTTCTTAATATGTCCAGGTCTGGCTGATGGGAGGCTTCGGCCGTAGTTACCACCCTACCGGCAAAGACGTACCGCCAAGTGATTTAGCGTTCCGGTACGATGCCGTGTAGAAACCGAAAAGGTGTGGATTTTTATCATCCTCCTAACAAGTTCGCTTCCGTCTTAGACTGCATCGTCACTTACCATCAGGTGAGATTGTAGTCAAGGGTTAACTTGTCAAGAATAAAAAAAAAAAGAAATATGTTATTTAAACAAAAATTGCAGGGAAGGTTTTTAATAAGTAAAACTTAATTCGTTTTTCCTTATAAAGTAAAAGAATAAATAATACTAAAACTTATTAAAAGTACAGACTAAATGATAACAGAGCACCGAACTGTGGCCGTGCCGCCTAGTTAGTGTGACGTCACAAAAAGCCGCCTGGCAAAAATTGGATATTGCAGAGTGCTGAGCAAGGTAAAACGTGCACGATCGTATAAGCCTGGCTATACAGGGTGATTCTAAAACGTTTTGTATGCTAAGTTAGAAATTGTAAGATTGGGTTAACTTTTTTTTTTTAGTATATTAAAAAAGCGGGTAGTACGTACCTAAACGGTGAATAAATACGTCGATCGACTGATGGTTAGCCTATGTGACTGCGGATTGTGGTAGGCGTCAACATATCCGCATCGTACGTATAGGACTAATCGCTTCAAACGGGTTTTTAATATTCATCATCAACATCATTCTCAACCCATATTTGGCTCACTGCTGAGCTCGAATCCCCTCTCAGAATGACAGGGGTTAGGCCAATAGTTCACCACGCTGGCCCAATTCGGATTGGCAGACTTCACACACGCAGAGAATTAAGAAAATTCTCTGGTATGCAGGTTTCCTCACGATGTTTTCCTTCACCGTTTTTTGAGACACGTGATATTTAATTTCTTAAAATGAAAACTGAAAAGTTGGAGGTGCATGCCCCGGACCGGATTCGAACCCACGCCCTCCGGAATCCTTCTCTTTTAATATTACGGTAGATAAAATCCGTTTGATGCGATCAGTGGACGCACTTGTATGATTTTATATACAAAGAAAACTAAAATCAGTTTGTTGCGATGCGTCCGATGCACGATGCAGATCTGTGGACGCATACCTTTTTTTTTAATGGAACAAGTTCGGCGCGTACGTAAAAAATGCGAGCCTTTGCGTTAATATACATTCCGAATGAGAAAAAACGTGAAATCTACGGTAGTCTCACGGAATTCTAAATAGAAATATAAGGAAAACGAATACGGAAAACGAGTTCATACAGCCGGTCTAATACTAGAAATAAATTATTAGCAATATTATACAGGATGATTCGGTATTTAGTGCGGATATTTTTTTTCCTGGTTCTGTATCATTAATAGAACATAAATCTACAAAGAATTCGATACATTTTATGTAATATTTTTTTTTTCAATTTATGTCTCGAAAGTAAAAAAATAATGGACACATTATTACCAAACAAACTGCGCAACTGCAGGCAGCACTTCCTGACGCCCTTTAATTATAAAAAATAAAATATCGGTACTAAAAAAATATTCTTCCTGTATGAAGGCATAATAAATAATAAAAAAAAACGTCCAACGAATGATGTGATATTGATAAAATTTATGTAGACAATAGAATGCCAGAGCAGAAATAAATATCGTCCTATATATAAAGACAGATAAGCAGTCAAAAAGCGTGGATGCTCATTTTAAAACTACTATTTAATAAACTTTAACTACACTAAAAATTATCGATGAACTATGAATTATCTACGTACAAAGTATGAAATATGAATACTTCCGAACAACCATAAATTAAACATGTCAAAGTTTGAATTTAAATCTCTACATTAATAAATTGTAGTCTATCACAAATCCGCTTCCGCTTCCGCTGCCGCCTATGGCCGCGTCCGCAGAAACTGTAACAACTGTCGAAGCTGGAAAATTTATTAACTTCCTTTTCCCGAAACGCGACCTCCCATCCTGTGTTCTTTTCGCAAACAAACAATCACTGTTTGCAAAGTATTACGAGTACGAGGTTTCGTGCTGATTTATGTGTCTATCTATTTTGACTTGAGACCTTGTAATAGGCTTATATTCTGTGGCTTACACGCTTTATGTTTCCTTGTTACGGAATTTGATTGTGTACTGAAAATTACATCCCACTTCACCATCAAAGCTCTTAGTTTCTACTTAACAATTAATTACATAGTTTTTTAAGGGATACTATACTAAAAATGGCTATGTAGTTAGTCTGTACGCCGTAGAAGTAGGTGCGAGAAGATTACCAGCAAAATCTCTATAACTTGCTTGGCCTCTCTAGAAGTGCAGCTAGTTCTATATTAGAACGAGTATTCAAATCTGCTCTAATAGGATCTTACCAAATTTGGATAGGCAGGGAGAACAACACGAGCAGAAAAATGGAGTGTTGATCGATCGTCAAGGAATTCCTTAACCCTACATCCAGTAGTCACAAGTCCTGGATTTTGCTCGGTGTTTTTCTCTCTACCACGCGATGAATGAATGGAATGCTAAGATATTTGTCTCTTAGAATTTGGTAGAATATTACTAAAACGTTTTTTTAATTATAGCAGACTTTAAAATCCCTTAAGTATGGGACCGTTCTAATGTTGATCTATTTTATTAATGAATAATTTTAGGCTTAACATTGGTTTTTCTGCAGATTCCTTATTGTAAGTAAAGTACTTAAGTAAGATCTTTATTTTAAGTAATGCTACATATTACATTATTAAATCCCAAATTGTATTATGGCTTAACTGTCCACCCAAGTAGTGGAGCAATAAAAAATGTCTTGCGATATGTGACATAACCTAGAATGGCTTTTAGCCTTCATTGTAGGCACGCATTGTACGAAGGCTTTTGTCTTCAAGTACTGAGAAACGAAAAGATATCACGATGTTTCCTGAATGCTGCCCAGCCCAGTTGGATTCGGCAGTTCACCCCTTTTTCGAAGTTGTCCCTATCTAATTGGAAATAACTGTAAAACATTTGCAAAAGACAGCGAAAAACAAACATCAAGTTGGGTGTCACAAGAGCAATCAGTTGAGGTGGTGAAAACATTTTTTTTTATTTTACTCTACCATGAAGCCTTTGACTAACTATTAAGCGGACTAACTTGTTAGGCGTGGAATGAAATTCCATACATTTTGATTTCTACACGAATGCTTGGGGGTACGTCTTTGCCGGTAGGGTGATATATAGCCACGACCAAAACCAGCCAAAATTTAACCAATTAAAAAAGCCTTAATCGGCTCAGACGGGGATCGAATCCAGTAACTTCTTCTTGTAAGTCCACCGCGTATACTACTGCACCACGAAGGCTGTCAATAATTACCCCCAAACGGTGACAAACTAACAATGATACCCTTTTAGTATCCTGGATTGTAATAAGCAAGCCTGATGTGATTTAGTACCTGATGTGATTCAGAGCCTGAATTCATTTAGTGCCTGAAGTAATTCAGAGCCTGATGTGATTTAGTGCCTGATGTGATTCAGAGCCTGATGTGATTTAGTGCCTGAAGTAATTCAGAGACTGATGTAATTTAGTGCCTGATGTGATTTAGTGCCTAGCTAGCAGACGCCACGCGGTTTTGTCCGCGTTGTTTATGTTACGTAAGGGGATAATAGAGCCTGTAGCAGCCGGGGATATTGTAACTTTGAGAAACAACAGTGAAAGAATTTTTCAAATCAGTTTAGTAGTTTCGGAACCTATTCAATACAAACAAATAATCACATATTTCCTCTTTTTAATATTAGTATAGATGTGATTTAGTTAGTGCCTGATGTTTTTTTTTTTCTTTTTTTATTCTGATGTAATCCAGAGCCTGATGTGATTAAGTGCCTAATGTGATTTAGTGCCTGATGTGATTCAGAACCTGATGTGATTTAGTGCCTGATGTGATTCAGTGCCTGATGTGATTTAGTGCCTGATGTGATTCAGTGCCTGATGTGATTTAGTGCCTGATGTGATTTAGAGCCAGTGTGAGAGTTGGTGTTCAGCATAAATCTCCGCTAGGTACCGCTCATTATAATGCTCGTACGTTCCAGAATATTTGCTAGCGAGCCACTCCACTACTGTTCGCGATGATGAATGCGTCATATTTGCGTTTTTAATGTGAAAACCGCGATTTACTGCGGATTTTATAATACGTGATATAACATTATTATACCAAACTTCGTGTGGATTGCTGAAATAATTCATTACTGATTTGGAAATTATTCCGTACTTCGAAATATAAATTTGACCGAATAATTATTATGTTTTAACATTGGACAATTGAGGATCTGCACCTGTAGCTAAGTGGCACGTCGATACCCTTTCTATGATCGCAAACGCTTCGAAAACTAGAAAAATTTGTTTTCTATCAAAATCTGTCATTGCCATACATTTTTCTAGTTTTCGAAGCGTTTGCGATCGTAGAAAGGGAATCGACGTGCCAATTGTCTAGAGTGGCAGGACCCTTAAAACCTGCTACATTCCAAAGTCATCACGGTCCAAACTCCTTTGGTTAGAGCATGGGCTGACAAACTTTAAGCATTTATTAACCGACTACAAAAAAAGGAGGAGGTTTTCAATTCAACGCGTATGTTTTCTTTTGATGTTTGTTACCTCATAACTTCGTCATTTATTAACCAATTTTGAAAATTTTTCTTGAAAGATTATACTTTCAGATTGGTTTTATTTAATTTTCATGAAAATTTCGCTTTAGTCACTATGCTAGGACACACAAAAACAGAAAAATTAAATCTTTTTAACAAAAAAATTGAACAGACTTCAAAGATGCGAAAAAGAACATTGATCGGTCTTTTTTATTGATCGGTTTGCAGACTGTGCTATGCCAAATAGAATCTTAAAGTTCATTTTGTTTATTAGCACAGCTTTTTTGGAGTCGGGTCAATATTTTTGTTAAAAAGATTTTTTAAACCACGAAAGTATATTATCAATCATCACCCTCATCATAATAAGCTCTCACTATTTTGCACATCATAAACTGGCACTATTTTTTAAGTTCGTACACGTGGCTCATGTAAATGTAATCTCAGCAAGGCTGCATAAAACGTGCAGCAGTGTAAAACCGTCTCGTGTTCAAAGTCAAGCCGTAATTACCCTGCTTTGAGGATGTGCCGCCGCGGCCAAATGAGTTTCTAATCTGTTTGTCAGATGCAATAGGGCCTTTTAAATTTTTTTATTAAATGACAAGCTAGCCCTTGACTGTGACCTAATGTTATGTAACAATGTGTTAGATTTTTTATTATACAATAATAATAAATGCATTAAGTAACTTACTAGCTGACGCCGCGTGGTTCCCGTTCCCGTAGGAATACAGGGATAATATATAGCCTATAGCCTTCCTCGATAAATGGGCTATCTAGCACTGAATTTTTTTTTAATCGGTCTAGTAGTTCCTGAGATTAGCGCGTTCAATCAAACAAACAAATTCTACAGATTTATAATATTAAAATAAAGATTGAGTAATATTTAATAAGATTTCTTAATCATTATATTTTTTTTTGTCTATGATGACTTTTGAGGAGGGAGGGAAGAGTATCTTTGGTACGAAAAAAAGAGATGGTTTTGGTAGAAATACATTATTTAATTTTTAACCTTTTAAGTACAGATACGTTGGACAGTGTTATACAAGAGTAATATGTTAATTCGAATTCAGATTAATTTATTCAAGTTATTGTATTATTTCGCTAATTTATCAGTTGGAAGCTTTCTTGGAAGAGGTAGTTTTAAGTTTATTTTACTCAAACCACTGACAGATTCTTCGCGGCATTATAACGGAATGCTTAATTACAGCGCGTTCACACATAGTCTCAGTGTGGTACCCGTTTTAACGGATACGACAAAAACTATGCTTTGATCTCACTTAAGCACCGTATAATTTTCATATCCGTCGTTACTGGATACGATGTTCACAAATAAATTCACAGTATACCGCCGCTATTCTACCAGGATGGACGTGTCATGTTGTATTGGTATATATGCCGGCGGAGAAGGAAGAATCTACGTTACTGGCAGCTTCCACTCTTGGCTCTAAGACCTACAGAAGACGCTTACAGTTTACTCATGAGTTATACACAAAATTCCCTCACCTCCGCACAGTGTCTATGCGGTAAAATTGTACGGAAACATGACGATTCCGTTCATCCAGCATTCGACGTTAAAACGGAATTTTAAGAAAATTCTTTCTTAATTCAAAGGACCGTTTGTTTCACTCGTAACTGTATACTGAATACTGTTGTAAAGTCGTTTAAACAGCCTCCATGCGCCATCGATGAAAAAAAACGTATCCGTTAAAACGGACCAGTAAAACGACCATTTTTTTTTTCTCGCTGGGAAATGCTTTTACGACGATCCCTCCCGACGGTGTCGTGTAAGAAACTCCGCGGTACCCTCGGGTGGAACTCGCCGGCCAGGACCGGAATACCCACTACAAATCAAAAATCAAAAATCATTTATTTCAAGTAGGCTCAGTTTACAAGCACTTTTGACACGTCAGTTGACTATTTGTAAAGATTCTACCACCGATTCGGAAGGCAGGTTCTGCTGAGAAGATACCGGCAAGAAACTCAACAGTTGCTCTTTTGAAAAAGTCATACAGTATTATAATAATTTACAATTGATAACAATTACTGTTTACATTTCTTATAGTTTTACTTCCTGTGTGAAGGTGGAATCATTAAGGAACTCATCAATGTTGTAGTACCCTCGACTAAGTAAATGTTTTTTAACACATTGCTTAAAGCTATGCATTGGCAGGTCCATCACAGTCTTGGGGATCTTGTTATAGAAGAGTACACCCAAACCTGCAAAAGATTGTTTTACTCTTTGGAGACGATATGCAGAAATAACTAACTTATGCCCGTGTCTAGCAAGACGTGGGTTTAAATCTCCTTTTCCAGCAGCGCAACCTAGCGCAACCCTCCTTCAATCTTAAATGAAGCAGCAACGGATCGAGTAGCACATTCCACATTGCTGCAAACTTGACTTGATCCAAACGAGCTAAAGGACCTTAACAACTTAGAAAGTAAAACGGAGACCATGTGTGAACGGGCTGTTACTTGGATAAACGTCTTTTCCGGTAGGATGGTAACCTAGATGTTAATTAGCTACGACTAGAACAATCATACCATAATTTATGAGTGGGTTATGATTTTAGTAGTACATAATATTTAAATGAATGAACTCTTGTGTTGTAATTCGACTGATGAGGTCATTGTAACCTCATCATAAATGATATTCGTCAGTTTAATTACCTACTGAATTGTAAGATTTTTTTTAATATCATCTATACTAATATTATGAAGCTGAAGAGTTTGTTTGTTTGGTTGAACGCGCTAATCTTAAGAACTACTGGTCCGATTTGAAAAATTCTTTCAGTGTTAGATAGTCCATTTATTGAGGAAAGCTATAGATTATATATTATGCCCATATTCCTACGGGACCGGGAACCACGCGGCCTTCAAGGGATAGTCTATAAGCCATAGGTATAATAGAATAGGAATAAAATAACACAAGCTGGAATGATTAAACTGTATTCCAAATAACTTTTTACTCATTCTTAAATTAATTATTCGTTACTTTAGTAGATGGTTAATAAATTAATTAAATTTACTTAACACCACATAGGCACATAACATGTCATCATGCTTTACATAGACAACAATACCAAACCAAACCTCAGAATAAAACCATAATCATTAATAAACAGTACAGATTAAAATATTTATCTGGAAGAAGGAGTTTTTGTATGTTGTCTTATGTATTTATAATTATTAAATAATTAAAAATCTAACAGGTATAAAGTCAGAGAGATGTTAAAAAATGTGTAGAAACCCACAATCATACATTCCTTTCATTCAATTACAACATTAAATGAATAAAATTTAAAGTAAAAAACTCTATTTATTTAAAAAATGAATAAAAAGTGACATAAAACATAAACGTTGGGTGCCCGCCAAAAATTGACTGTAACAAACGAGTCTTGTTGCGAACGAGGGAACTGTGAACAGATATAACTACTGAGTTATTTCCGATTTCCATTCATTTATCATTCAACTGTTCCGAACTGAATTCAAGTGGAGTCGTTATTGTAGGGAATACAGTATTTCGATTGGTTACGCATAAATGAATTGTATATTTTGCAGTCAGTACCTAACTTGTAACTGCTGCGATAGAGGTACCTACATCTGTTATGAAAAACTGTCCGAATTTGTTTTTGAAATTTAAATTTGACTGTTTTTATCCGACTACGGCAGTCTATGTCAATACGTATGTATCTATGTATGTTCCATTGTATAATGGTGTTAAAACATTTGTAATAATATCGCGGGTGACATAGGCTATATAAAGTTTATAAAAAAAAATTATGACGGAATTTAAGCCACATATTCTAACCTCGATAAAAATTAAACCGAGATAATCACTATGTGTTTGGTATCAATCATGCCAGATGACATACTTAATATGAAGAATGAGTTATACACATGAAGTTCAACAGTTGTAGCTGGTTGTAGCGAGAGTCTATACCTATTTAGTCTAGATCGCATTAGGGTACCTATACTAAGTACAGCCTATCTTGATTAGTACTGTTTATAAACAATTATTTATTTTAAATGATATAAGGTTGTTTATAAGATGTTATATAAAATATATTAACCATATCTTATTGTTCTAAGCTTCCTAATCAAATTTATTTTCATTAACTTAAGAACAAGTTAACTATAATTATGACTAGTGATTATACCCTCATTTTTAATTTGTTTGTTGGTAAACAGTACTCATCAAGAAATGCTTTAGTATACATATTTTTATTATATTAGTGGGAGCTTCCCCTCGCTTCCCCCTTGGTGTCCCCCTTGATTTCCCAGCCACCATCCAATCGCCACCAATTTCCTAACTCTTTATTGGCACTCTTCTTCTTGGAAGAAAGAAAATCACAATATTTTCATAGCTCAACGTATGATACGAAGAGCCGTGATAGCCCAGTGGATATATACAGTAGCCCTCTGCCTCCGATTCCGGCGGGTGTGGGTTCGAATCCGGTCCTGGGCATGCACCTCCACCTTTTCAGTTGTGTGCATTTTAAGGAATTAAATATCACGTGTCTCAAACGGTGAAGGAAAACATCGTGAGGAAACCTGCATACCAGTGAATTTTCTTAATTCTCTGCGTGTGTGAAGTCTGCTAATCCGTATTGGGCCAGTGTGGTGGACTATTGCCCTAACCCCTCTCATTCTGAGAGGTGACTCGAGCTCAGCAGTGAGCCGAATATGAGTTGATAACGAACGAACAAACGTATGATAGCTATTAGCCACATAATCGCTGAACTGACGAGGCAAAATAGATGTCGCTATAACTCAAATAGTCTTACTAGAAAAAGAAGTTAAAACTCTATTTCAAAAATCCGTCCCAAAACCACGTCCCGTCATGTAATCTCTTTAGTTCTGACGCCATAACTCAATGTTCGGTACTGTAAAATCCAAAGTTCAGTTCAAAAACAGCAGTATAACGCCAGTATTGCTGCGATGTATCATTCGCAATCGCTTATGGCTCGGGTTTTGTCGTCCCCACATGTTTCTACACCCCTATTGTAAAGCTTAGTTTACATCAACCAACGAGTTTTTTTCAAATGAAATCAAATCCACTTATTTCAAATTGGCTCATATATACAAGATGTCCCGTAATTAATGGATTGATTGATTCAAGATAGAAGAATATGACAAATCCAAAAAAAATATATACCTTTCATTATTGTAGGTATTTGTGTAATATTGTTTATGTATTAGGATGTAAATTATTTGTATGTATGTGTATTACTAATACTATGGTTATTTTCGTTTTACGCCACCTGCTGATGTCCTTAAGTTTTCCTAAACCGAAGGTTGCCTGGAAGAAATCGCTACTTAGCGATAAGGCCGCCTTTTGTATGCTGATCTCTTCTTAATTTGTTTTTTATTTCACTTGTTTTTGTCTTTGTGGTGTGCAAATAAAGTATATTTATCTTATCTTATCTTATACCTAACTTACTCACCCTATGGTTTGTTTCAAAATTATTCAAATTAGTTTTAGATAATTATGTGGTTTATCTATCATTTGCATTTTATCCATTAATTACGGGACACCCTGTATATAAGCCCTTTACAAGCTGAAGTCATATTCCAAAGTCCAGCCTGTCAGTGAGTAGGGCTCTACCACCACAAGCTTTCTAAAAACCGACAACATATAACTTTTTTCTGATTGAGTAATTACTGTATTGCTTATGACCACAGTACAAGGTTAGTCAGAGTTGAGTTCAAGTCAAGCCAGAAGAATTGCGGCGGTTTTGAATGAAAGAGCGAATGTGTTTATACTCGAAACTTGACTTTTATGGACTTTCAGAAAATGACGTTACCGAATAATTATAATTTAGCTTTAAAATAATATAAATAAGACAATGTGAAATAAAAAGGATGTAATTTGACTTGAATAAGATCTTTTTGAGTCGTGAACACTAAATTGAATTGACCGGGAGACTAAAGTACACCGAATGGAATGGAAAACTTGATTATCAAGACGGCCATTTGTGATGTAACTCGTAGTTCGGAGATGAGTAGAACTATTAAATAACTAATTTAGTGTCGCTATAGTTATTGTTAAAGTTATCACAGAGAAATAAGTTTTTAAACTATAGCTTTAAACGTGAAACAATTGAATATTAGAAGTTCTAACTATATACTCGTAATATTATAATAGTAGATTGTTATACAAGGGGCTAAAAAGACCCATTATATACGAGGTATTTTTATATTATATACGAGGTAAAGCATCTCCCTTAATATCCAAAATTGTAGACTTTGTACATTTAATTTTTAATTAAAATAAATCATTGAATATTGTACTAAACTATTTTATTTTCTCGCAATCGTAGTGAAAATCAGAGTGTACCACGTGGGGCTAAACCCATTGTAAACTCGGTTTCTATTTAGGCGGCCCTCGCCTTACGTCTCGGGCCCTTAAAATACCTCGTATATAATGGGTCTTTATAGCCCCTTGTATAACAATCTACTATTATACCAAAACATTTCCCATACATTAGTTTACCTATTGGTGAAAACCGCATGAAAATCCGTTCTTTAAAAAAGCAATCTTCGAGTTTATCGCGAACAGACAGACAGACATATTATATTTGTTTTGCGTAGTATGCATTGCACAAGTTGGCACAAAGTTAAATTTTATTTAGTAAATTGCAATGACTGAACGTTTGATAGAAAAAAATGTTGTTCATAATCGTAACTCAAAATATAAGACCTTGTTAAAAATATTAAGTAGATATTTTTTTAATATTAAATAGTATTTAATCAGGATAGAACACAGACATAACTTTATTTTGTAGTTTCATACTTTGAAGAAGATTGGTTTTACATCGTATCACTACTATTCCAATCTATCTACATTTTTGAAGTTTTTTTTTATTTGTCATCGCATACTCTCAATAGATCTCAGCCCAATGTAGCCTCAGCCTAAGCCTTAATTGGACTTTGGCTTTACGAATAAGCAACAAAACTGAGTTGACGATCGGTTTATGGGAGCCTTTGATTCGGAACCGATCTGACCAACGCCCGACAATCAAGTGGGGATTTGTCTTGTTTTAATTGAATTCCTATGCGATAGATTCCGTTTATATCCGTTACTTCCGTTTCCGTGAATATTAATCAACAATAATTTTCGATTGATTCTAATTAAATTCGTTCTTTCGTTATCATTATCAACCCATATTCGGCTCACTGCTGAGCTTGAATCTCTTCTAAGAATGAGAGGAGTTTGGCCTTAGTCACCCCAGCGTGGGTGACTAAGGCCAAACTCCTCTCATCCTAGTGCGGATTGGCAGACTTCACACACGCAGAGAATTAAGAAAATTCTCTGGTATGCAGGTTTCCTCACGATGTTTTCCTACGACACGTGATATTTAATTTCTTAAAATGCACACGACTGAAAAGTTGGAGGCATGCCCCGGACCGGATTCGAATTCACATCCTCCGGAATCGGAGGAGAGGTCCTATCCACTGGGCAATCACTGCTCTATTATATTACAATTCAGTATTTTGGCGAAATTCATACATATTGAGCCATGATAGCCCAGTGGATATGACCTCTGACCACTACAAGATCAGGCCTCCCCTTTTTATAGAAGAGGTAATATGAAGCTTAGACACACCACGCTGTCACAATACGGATAGGCGGCATAGTACCTTCATTAAACACTTTGTGCCATCACTGCGTTTAGAGACGGCGCAGTGGTATGCGCGGTGGATTTACAAGACGGACGTCTTGTGTTCGATCCCTGGCTGGGTTGATTGAGGGTTTCTTAATTGGTCCAGGTCTGGCTAGTGGGAGGCTTCGGCCGTGGCTAGGCTAGTTACCACCCTACTGACAAAGACGTACCGCCAAGCGATTTAGCGTTCCGGTGGAAACCGAAAGGAGTGTGGATTTCATCCCACTCATAGTCCGCTTCTTTCTTAAATTGCATCGTCGCTCACCATCAGGTGAGATTGTAGTCGAGGGCTAACTTATAGATAATAAAAAAATGTGGCCTAAGATGGAACGTGCTGAATTACTTCGGGTTAACAATAAACATAATTGGACTTACCAAGTTACCACGCTGCTGTATTGCGGGTTAATATAAAATATAATAAAACCCACCATGCTGCCGTATTGCGGGTTGATAATAAACATATATAAATTATTAAACAAATATTTAAACACATAGTTTAAACAGGTAGATTGTAGTCAAGGGTTAACTTGTAGACAAAAAAAAACAAAAAAGAGATATCACGCATATCCGTATAGCATCTATATAGCATCATAAACATATACGGACGTACCATCTCGTTGTGTACAAAATTTACGAGGGATTCTAAACCGGCGGTGTACAGCGACAATTGCCTCCGATTGTAGTGAATTTGAAATATTCGACAATAAATCCACAGCAAACCGCGATATATTGAAAATGCGGAAACTGCGCAGCCTCCTGCGGAACAAAGAGCGGATAAACTTTTAATCTGTTACGTAGATGCTTTTAGATAAACTAGATAACCTAAATATGTCAAAGCTTAAATATATTGTCAATTTTAATTTAATTTTGAATGTAATTTTACCTAGTAATCTAATTTAATTATGTATTCAATCAATTTGTTTTCCTTTTATGCAAATGTTTTATAATAGTATACTTTTTTATGAACTTTGACATAATATAATATTATTATAAGCTTGACATATAATTATTATGAAAGTGTTGACATGTAATTATATAAAATGTTATGTGCGCCTAGCGTTAATATACATATCAGATTTTTTGTTTCATATTGTATTGTTCTTAATGGTTAATATGTGTATTGTTGGCGTGCTTTAAATAAATATATAAAAATAAATAAAATAAGCTAATAAATGTCGAAAACCGTTTGACGTACTTACAAAGATTAAATTTGGCATGGAGGTCGTTTATAGCTAGAAGATGTCCGCTAAGAATTTGTGACAGGGCCGGATAAAAGAGGTCTAAGGTCTCATTCGCACGAGAGTTTTTTTAACGGACGTTAAAAAGCGTTCAAATACAAGAAATGCATTCCCAAGTTTTTGAAATACGACGCTTTTTATCGAGCGTTGCATTTGCAATTTTGGTTGTTGGAAATAGAACATGATTTAAATTAAGAACGTTATTAAAAGGTCCAACGCTGGGTTTAACATATCGCTTTTTTGACTCTCGTGCGTTTTTTGAGTTGGAGTTTTAAGGTTTGAGTTTTAATTGAGTACTAAGGGCGGACGAAGTGGGCGTCTGTTGTGAAATATCTAGGTTGCCGATTCAGCCGTTTCAGGTAGATAGCTTGGACAAATAGTTAGCGAGCGAAGACGAGTGGGACAAATGCGCGAACATACTCCGCAAAATAATGGTACGGAGAGAAACAAGAGAAAGGCAGGAGAAGGGAGAGAAACGATACCTGATTGGTCAGCACGAAAATATATCTGAAAATCTTCTGTTTTTATATAATACTTGTAAAGTATTCTCACAACTGGAACAACCCGTACCTCACACCCATGAGCTCGATCACAAAAACAGAAGCGTTTCCAAAATGACTCTCCGATCACGGCAAATGAAGTAATTTGCAAGCCAAATGAGTGCGATCCGGCCCAAGCCCTATCGCCGCAACTTGAACACTCATCTTGTATTAATTTATCTCCCTTTGATGTCTTTGACTCGTATCTTTTGAGTACTTCTCGGGTTTTTTTTGGAGATACGTAAGACCGGGCCGCTCAATAATTACAATCGAGCTTTGTGATACTAGCTTCTGTCCGCGACTTCTTTTCAACTTTTCATACCCTCTACAGTTTTGGATGAGTCTATAAGCTATTTAAGCAATTGCTTAGAGCATTCCGTTTTTTGGGCACCAGGGACGATCGGAAAACAAATAGAGCACACGAAAGTTAGCTATTTCAAAATCCATGCGGTTATAGGTAAAAATATAGCTGAATCACATGCCATTTAGCTTTGAATAAGGAGGAACAACACATACATGTCCTAGCTGCTACTACAGTTTATATTAAGATTTTTTTTAATTATGATTCTTTGTTCGCCCTAATATTGAATAAAGGGTCCACAGGGGAAGTTTGCTTAGGGCATCAAGTTACCTTAATCCGGCACTGACCCGCTAACCTGTATTGGAGCATGGGTCTAAACTCTAAATTACACCTCGTATGCCTTGCTACGTGGTATGCCATTAAAATTGATGATAGTGATGATTATCATCAATCTGTTTTAAGTGGCTAATTGAAGCGTCCTCCTCCTCTAAAAAGGGGATTTGGAGGAAAATTCTATATGTTACTATTACTATCAAATGTTATTGATAATGATCAGGTACAACGGTTTAACGTGCTCCACTGCATGGAGTAGCACCACTAGTTTTTTTAATTTATAGACAAATTAGCCTTTGAATGCAAACTCAACTGATTTTAAGTGACGAAATTTATAATACAGTGGAATTCATAAACGTTGTGGGAGCGCCTCCAGGGGATCGTTCACCCGCTGAGTATAGAATTTAAACTCTATGCGTTTGAGAATTCGAAACTGAGCGGGTGAAGGGTCCTCTAGGGTGCATCTGTAACCTCTATGAATTCCACTGTTAGTTAGGTGAGTACTAAATAGTTTTATTTGTAGCATTGCATTTATTAGTACAATGAAAATTGAATTGTGTATACTTGGTATTAACTATCAAAATAAAGATCTTATTATTTTTTTATTCTTTACAAGTTAGCCCTTGACTACAATCTCACCTGATGGTAAGTGATGATGCAGTCTAAGATAAAAGTGGGCTAACTTGTTAGGAGGAGGATGAAAATCCACACCCCTTTATGGTTTCCACACGACATCGTACCGGAACGCTAAATCGCTTGGTATGTCTTTGCCGGTAGGGTGGTAACTAGCCACATACGTATCTGTCTTAATAGAATTATACTAGCTGATGGCGCGTGGTTTTACCCGCGTGGTTTCCGTTCCCGTAGGTATATGAGGATAATATATAGCCTATAGCTTTCTGCGATAAATGGGCTATCTAACATTGAAATAATTTTTCAAATCGGACCAGTAGTTGTTGTTATTAACGCGTTCAATCAAACAAAATCTTCAGCTTTATTAGTATAGAAAATAATTTCCTAAAATATAGAAAAGCTTAATATTTCATACCCAGGAAACCAGAACTTCGTACTCCAAAGCTAAATGCACCAACAAAGCATTTGTAAAATAGCAAACGCTAAACGCATACAAAACAGTACGTAAGTACACATTTATCGCGAATGAAATTTAAACATTCAGGCTTTAATAAAAAATTACGAGCGGTGAATCACACACGCCGCGAGTAAATTCACACAGCCTTGTGAATATTTCATGAAAAATTCATGCCGCTTTGAGTTTTACCATCAAATTAGGTTCTAGATCATTGTGATGTTTTAACATACAATAAAAATTATATTCACTGTTTGGACAATGTTTTATTAGGGTCACTATTTTGGATTATAATACTTTTAGCTCGTGTATTTTTTAATGGTTTTAATGTCTACCAGTTTTCGTAATGTGTATTTCATACGCAGAAGACGATTATGTTCTGCGTAAAGTCTATGTTAGAATTAAGATTTTTTTCTTTATTTTTTATTAAAATTTTTGATTTTTGACGGCCTTCGTGGCACAGTGGTATGCTCGGTGGATTTGTGGATTTTCACCCTCCTCATAACAAGTTAGCCAGATTCCATCTTAGATTACATCATCGCTTACCATCAGGTGAGATTGTAGTCAAGGGCTAAGTTGTAAAGAATAAAAAAAAATACTATCTTTCACTGCGATTTGATCTGAAGTAATGATTTAACTTAAAAATAAATCTTGGCGGTACAATATTGACGGAAGGGTGATACTAGCTACTGCGCCGGAAAGGTCGTAAACTTAACAAAAAGTCATGAATTTGTGCTTTAATGTTACACTAAGTAACACTTTTTCAAAAAATGTATTTTCTTCCGTTCTTTCTTCTTCTTTCTTTATCATCCGATCACCTTTATTAATTAGGTAAGGGTGAAGCTGATACTTATATATAATATTCCCTCGTAATTTACTGTCTCTATAAAATGTTATCTGTAAAGTTATGTAAAACATAACATTAACGGATGAACAGATCTGGATGAAATTTAGCATAATAATAGAGTAGTCATTTTTACACCGACCTCTTAGGATTTACGCATGTAAAACCGCGTAACTCTGCTAGTAATAAATAAAATCTAAATACCAGATATAAATGTAAAAAACATACCTGTTGTTAAATCCAAAAAGCTGAGCGGATCTGAAAATAAAAAGGATTTTTTTTTATCATCGTAAAAGAATTTTCATGAAATATAATATGTGCACAGACTCTGCGTGTACATTTGCAAATATGATATCAAAGTGAAACGTGTAGAGGAGACGGCTGGAGATATGAATGTGGCATGAAAATTGTTTCCTAGACTACCCACCGTTCCTTTTCGAGGAGGTATGAATTCGTCGGGAAATGTCTTTTACAATATTGTCGCTAAATCTTCATACCAATAAATAAAATTGTAGTGCACCATCTTTTTACGAGCTTATATTTTATTTGTTTATTTAAGCAGACTCAGTGTGACTCAGAAGTGATTACAAAAATAAGAAGACTACTGTCGAACAAAGGTTATGATTCACAACATTTGTCAGGACAACTTAATTAACAAATCAAACTGTAACCAAAATAAGACTCTAGGCAGAGCATGACCTTGAGTGAAGTCACGCACTTGTGAACGTTGTGTGTAGGGTTAAAGGATCCTTTGACTGTTAACAAACACTCCCCTTTTCCACTCAAGTCACTCTCCCCGCCTATACCAAGTAACCCATAAAAAATTACACAACAAGAGATGTGGACGTCTCGAACGCCACGAGCACACTGAAACCGTCCGTATCGCAAGTCGTTGCAACGCGGCGATAACATTTATGTCAAATCTTGTTACTATATTTTGACTATAATTTCATATTGATTCAGACCACATGGTCAGACAGGACCATCCATTAATGGTGACCATAATGCTCTAACTGTGTGTATGTGATATTCACGGAGATTCGGACTAAACTGTGAACGTAGCGAATGATAGCGAGGCGTTTTCCTTCCAAGCCATCTTCCAATCGTATCATAAATAATAACCCCTGAAAATTTTCCGACAAGGTTGATTAAATATCTTTCTTTACCTATTTTGTAATAAGGATGGTATTGGTAGCAATTAAAAAGAAATGTATATATCTATACTAATATTATAAAGCTGAAGAGTTTGTTTGATTGAACGCGCTAATCTCAGGAACTACTGGTCCGATTTGAAAAAATCTCTTAGTGTTAGATAGCCCATTTATCGAGGAAGGCTATAGGTAATATATTATCCCCGTATTCCTACGGGAACGGGAACCACGCGGGTGAAACCGCGCGGCGTCAGCTAGTAAGTAATATTTATATTCAGCAAATTTTTTTTTTATTTCTCTGTTAAGTCGTAAAAATATTTAACCAGTTGTTACCGATATTAAATGTTGGAAATTGATATTTATATTTTAATGTTTTGAGGTAAAATTCTTAGCTTGGCAAATATATTTATTCGGAAGCGGTATCAAGATGAATGTTTCGCGATCCCTTTGATGTGTGACTAAAACCCGACACGTCGAGAGATATACGTATTTGAGGAAGCTAATAATATTCCCTCTGACATATTTGTGCCGCAAATTCCCTAAATGATACGGGATCCTACCACTATTATGGGAGAATTTGAGTTCTTTGTGATATTACCCGGAGTACTTTGTACTCGTAGTACGTACCACTAACGTTATTCAGTTGCCAAGTAGATTTGGCGTTTGTTTTAAATACCTATAGGTACTTATGTATTGCACAATGAAGATGATGTAGTCATCATCCTCTTCAAAATCAATATATTCAAACCTAGTGGTTTGAATATATTGATTTGTATTTTGGTTTCAACCGCATGGTTTTCGTTTCCGTAGGAGTACGAGGATATTATATAGCCTTTCTCGATAAATGGGCTATCTAACACTGAAAGAATTTTTCAAAACAAACCAGTAATTCCTGAGATTAGCGCGTTCAATCAAACAAACAAACATACAAATTCTTCAGCTTTATATATTAGTATAGAAGTATAGATTCGTGTAAATAAGGTCAATATTAACTAATTAATATGTAAAAAACAAGTATGCCAATCCGCATTTGGTCAGCGTGGTGGCCTAACCTTTCTCATTCTGTGAGGAGACTTGTGCTCAACAGTGAGCCGAATATGGGCTATACATATATGTTAATGATGATGATCATGATGAACCCATTTAAGTATTGGAGTAGATTTATTAACAGACAGGCCTGGTCTGATTTTATTCTTTACAAGTTAGCACTTGACTACAATCTCACCTGATGGTAAGTGATGATGCAGTCTAAGATGGAAGCGGGCTAACTTGTTAGGAGGAGGATGAAAATCCACACCCCTTTCGGTTTCTATACGGCATTGGCGGTACGTCTTTGCCGGTAGGGTGGTAACTAGCCACGGCCGAAGCCTCCCACCAGCCAGACCTGGACAAATTAAGAAAATCTCAATCTGCCCAGCCGGGGATCGAACCCAGGACCTCCGTTTTGTAAATCCACCGCGCATACCACTGCGTCACGGAGGCCGTCACAAAAAGCTCTTGTCTCTCAGTGAGAACAGTGTCTTAGTCGTACGTTAAACTTAGTAGTCAGCTCTAGTTTTTTCTATTAGGCCAATACCAATGGTAGAACTTTTGTAATTTAACTTTAGAATGGAATTCATTTCCAACATGTCTCTGGTTGTGCTGGACTTAATGGAATTGCAGTAACTGGGTTTTAAAAGTTTTCCAGTCGTAAGGCAATTAGGAGTCATGGATACTTAGCCCGTTAATTAATGAATTCAGACAATTTAACAGTAATGTTTAAAAATGTGTCGTTAGAACGGTTACGTATTTAGATTTATCTTATTCAATCGATTAGGCATCGAATCCACGATCTCTTTATGTACGATCTTTCTATGGCTTAAGTGGCTTAAGTGTTTCTTAAATGTGTAAATTATTGTTTTTATGTTAATGCTGTTTGTTTCCTAAATAAATGAAAAAAAAATCTATTCCCGTTCTCGTGGGAATGATAATTTTTTGACCACGGCGGCTAATCTCATGTTAGTCATCAACCCATATTCATCAACCCATATTCGGCTCACTGCTGAGCTCGAGTCTCCCCTCACAATGAGAAGGTTTAGGCCAATAGTCCACCACGCTGGCCCAATGCGGATTGGCAGACTTCACCACACGCGGAGAATTAAGGTAATTCTCTGGCATGCAGGTTTCCTCACGATGTTTTCCTTCACCGATTGAGACACGTGATATTTAATTTCTTAAAATGCACTCAACTGAAAAGTTGGAGGTGCACGCCTCGGACCGGATTCGAACCCACATTCTCCGGAATCGGAGGCAGAGGTCATATCCACTGGGCTATCACGCCACACATATTACATTGCGTATATTATCTAATCTCATGTTGAGATTAGATAATATACGCAAGAGAAATTATAGTGCACAAGTGTGTGCGCAAGCACAGGTGCACCGTCTATTCCTTCACTCTCATAGTCTGATGGGACGGCAGATCGACACGATTGGTGAGAGACCAGGCGCAGGACCGACGGCTTTACGTGCTCTCCGAGGCACGGGGGTGTACTAACACCGCCAACTTCCTAACTCTAGGCTGCTATTCAGATTTTCTTCTTGTAAGAAAAAATTTTTATTTATTTATTTAATACACTTTATTTGTACACCACAAAAATAAAAGAAAACAAGCAAAACAGAAACACAAGAAAAAGTAGAATACAAAAGGCGGCCTTATCGCTTAGTAGCGATCTCTTCCAGGCAACCTTAGGCTTCAATCCAAAAAAATCCAATTTTTTTGTTGGTCTGACCCGAGATTCGAACTTGTTTAGCACGGGACCAATGAGGCAGGTAATACGGGAATAAAATAACCTATGACATTCATAAATAATGTGACTTGCTGTTAGTTAAAGAATACCCTAAATCGTTTTAGTAGATCCAGAGATTACCCCCTACAACCACAGAAACTAATAAACTTTACGTTAATTAGACCTAATTAAAGTTACTAGCTAAAGCACTATGTAATTAAACGTGATAGCAGTGGATATGACCTTTGAATCCGGTCCGGGACATGCACCTCCAACTTTTCAGTTGTGTGCATTTAAAAAAATTAAATATCACATGTCTCAAACGGTGAAGGAAAAACATCGTGAGGAAACCTGCATACCGGAGAATTTTCTTAATTCTCTGCGTGTGTGAAGTCAATCCGAATTGGGTCAGCGTGGTGCAAGTCCTCTCTCATTCTGAGAGGAGACTCGAGCTCAGCAGTGAGCCGAATATGGGTTGATAATGATGATGATGATGAGATGTAATTAGTACACTCAATTCTAAATTACGTTAACTAGTTCCAACCTTCACAGTAAGTGACCTGTGTCATGTTATTTGATACCTACTCGTGGGTACTTCAATACATAATCTGTTTACATTCAACTTTTGCAATCAACTTGATATACCGAAGCTTGGAACTGATTTGGAACGATGAAAGCAATACGTATTCCATGTTTTCGGGAAAAATAAATTGATGGAATTTGTATCGCAACTCAAAGAAATACATTTAAAGCAATATGTAACGGGGATGAAAGAAACAATATTATATTATATGGAACTGAGATATTAAACGCTATGCTACAAGTCACCCACTTTTTCTGAGTGCTCAATAACAAATTCTTTTGTTACTAACCTTTTTGGTACTTAAAAATGATTAAAAACCATATTACAAAGAAAAATCACTAAAATAATAATTCAATAAGAAACTTATCCTAATCGTTAGCAACCCATTTTCGGCTCACTGTCGAGCAGAATGAAAGGGGTTAGACCTATAGTCCACCAAGCTGGCCTAATGCGGATTGGCAGACTAAACACACGCAAAGAATTAAGAAAATTCTCTGGTATGCAGGTTTCCTCACGATGTTGTCCTTCATCGTCTGAGACACGTGATATTTATTTTATTAAAATGCACACAACTGAAAAGTTGGAGGTGCATGCCCCAGACCGGATTCGAACCCACATCAGGTTTCGCTAGCTCATCATTAATATCCTATCGTTAAAGAAATTCTAAACCCGCTAACCCGCACTGGGGCAATGTGGTGAATCTAAGCTCCATATCCCTTCTCCTATATGGAGGAAGGCCTGGGCCTATATTGGGCCCGAAAAAGTCAAAATGAAAGTAAATATGCATTTATTTCAATTAGGCTTAATCTATCAGCCTTTTCGAAACGTCAGGTAATAATAATATTATTATTATCACCATTATATATGGAATTGGTCGATGAATTAGATAATTTATATTTAGAGTAAGTTTAGTGCATTTTAAAACCACTGATACATACTAACATCATCATTCATTATCGTATTCGGCTCACTGCTGAACTCGAATCTCCTCTCAGAATGAGAAGGGTTAGGCCAATAGTCCACCACGCTGACCCAATTCGGATTGGCACTTCACACACGCAGAGAATTAAGAAAATTCTCAGGTATGCAAGTTTCCTCACGATGTTTTTCCGTCACCGTTAGAGACACGTGATATTTAATTTCTTAGACATACTAACTAACTAAACATACTAACAACTTGTACACAAAACTGGACAATTACTTTAAAACTGAAATATAAAATTTAAATTTCCTATATTCAGGAAATCCAATTTCTTAGCGAGAGGATTACGAAACGGCTCTCCGTTCCAAAGCGTGAGTGTCAGTGATCGAAGATTGCTTTTGATCTCAGAGAAAACTCAACATGTATGGAAGATTTGAGCAACATTTTACACAACTAATACAGTTCACAACTAGTTGGAGTGGAATGGGAATATTGGTCACATTTAAAAGATGTGGCAAATATTATTTTAAAAAAAATACGTTTTACTGCGAGCTAAAAAGAAGATTAACTAATTTTGCAGACTATATTATACGAGAACATCATGATGATTCAATCTAAGATGGAGGCTAACTTAATAGGAGACGGATGAAAATTCACACCACTTTCAGTTTCTGCACGTAACGGACCGCTGAATCGCTTAGTTGTAGGTACGTCTTTGCCGGTAGGGTGGTATCTAGCCACGACCGAAGCCACCCATCAGCCAAAAACCTCTATCTAATAGATTTACCCTGTTCCTAACTCTATACCTACTAATATTAGAGGTAAAGTTTGTGGTAATGGTAATCTCTGGATTTACTGAACCGATTTTGAAAAAAGACACGTTATTGTATCCCCGTTTTCTCATGGGAACAAGAACCATGGGACAACGACTAGCAAAGACTTAAAGTGCCCTGCGATGTGAGAATGTAACACCACCAAGTTTTTAACTTCGGGCTGGTAATAATTTGTTATTCATAAATCACTATATTTCGCTCAATTATTATCTGCCTGACCTATGATTGGTTGGTAAATCTGTTCAACAGAATTATTACTTTAATAAAAAGTGTATTTTGTACGGTATCCTTAGACCTGCGTTTAATTATATCACATAAATTACTAACTAGATATTTGGTACCAACTGAGTAAAAAGATAACCAATTTTATTTTACATTTTATTTATTTTTTAAATTTTTTGTCATTCTACAATTTTTTCAATTATTACCGCCTTTAAAGTAATAAGAAGGTAGCACATACGATTCTATTTTTTGCTTTTTAGTTAATTTTTGTGATTTTGAATTCGGTTGATTTTTTTTGTTAAAAATATTTTATTTTTCTGTTTTTAGTACCTTTGCCCACAGTATTTCATTTTAACACAAAATTACTGAACCAATTTTCATGAAAATTAAATGGGACCATGAAGTCTACCTACCTAATCTTTCAAACAAAAAAGAATTTTCAAAATTGGTTTAAGAAATGACGAAGTTATGAGGTGACAAACATTAAAAAAAAACATACGCTTCGAATTAAGAACCTGTTCTTTTTTTTGAAGTCGTTTACAAATACAATTTAAACGACAAATGTAGTCGTTACAAGGTAAACAAATAAAACAATGTTACAGAAATGAAACACCAAGCGCAACTTTCATAATCTGCTTCTTTAAATACAATCACACTAATACTATAAAGGCGAATGTTTGTGTGTAAGTATGTTTGTTCCTCTTTTACGCTGCAGCTCCTAAAGCGATTTGTCTGAAATTTGGAATGGAAATAGATTTTGCTCTGGATTAACATATAGGCTACTTCATCATCATTCATCCCGGAAAAATCCACGGTTCCCGCGAGATTTTTTAAAAACTGAATTCCACGCGGATGAAGTCGCGGGCTTGTATTTTATAAAACAATAAAATGTATAATTAAATTTTAAATTAAAAACTAAATGAAACTTTTCTGCCGACGGTACATATAAAGCGAAGTAATTGGAAGCGGGCGTTTTATTAATTTCCGACACAGTAGAGTGTCGCTCCTCAGACGCGCTAACTTAGGATTTTCACATTTTTTACTTCACAAGTATTCCATCCTTTGAGTTAACACTCAATTATTTTTTCCCCTTTTTGTAAAGTTATTAGAGATTCATTATGTCTAATTGCGTTTACCTTTGCAGGATTGTTAAAACATTATTATTAATAATTATTCCTAAGGCGTATTCAGAAAGAAGTATCACAATAGAGTTATTTATTACTTTTCTCAGATTATGATCATCATAATTTTTAGCCTCTTTTAAGGGCATCTTCCCTAGGTCTTATTCATTATTTTGGTCATTATTATCATTTAATACCTATTAAAATAAACAATTTAATACCTATTATTATCAATTGACAAAATGTTATTCGCCTACTGTGACAACCAGTAAGCATCGGATGACATTTTTACATAGAAACTCAATTTCGTATATGTCAATTAGCATACGTCAAAGATAGTGAATAAGCCGGCAGGACATGTAAACATGTACTAGCGGATGCCCGCGACTTCGTCCGCCTGGAAATCAATGTAAACTTTGAACCCCATTTTCACCACTTTAGGTGTTAAATTTAAAAATTCTCGATTTACATTATATTTCGTTTTTTTTTTCAAGATTTATGAAAACTGTAACTCCAAAATTTAAGGACCTCCCATACAAACTTTCACCCCCTTCTATTTTTATTTTAGGGTCATAAAGTACCCTATGTTTATTTCCAAGGTCCCATTTACCATTATACAAAAAAATATCATAATTGTTTCTGCCGTTTAGCCGTGAAAAGGTAACAGACAGACAGAATTACTTTCGCATTTATAATATTAGTATAGATGATGTATGTATAAAAACATCATCATTATCAACCCATACTGCTCGACTCGAGCTCACTGCTGAGCTCGCTCTCAAAATGAGAGGAGCTAGGCCATTACTCCACCACGCTGGCCCAATGCGTATTGGCGGATAAAAACATTAACACACTAATATTATAAAGGCGAAAGTTTGTGTGTAAGTGTGTGAGTGTGTAAGCATGTTTGTTCCTCGTTTACGCTGCGGCTACTTAAGCAATTTGGCTGTGAATTGGAAATAGATTTTACTCTGTATTAACACGTAGGCTACTTTTCATCCCGGAAAAATTCATGGTTCCCGCGGGATTTGTGAAAAACTGAATTCCACGCGAACGTAGTCGCAGACGTCAGTTAGTGTCATATAAAATCAACTCAGACAACTTTAATACTAGAAAAAAAAGCGTAGAATATTCCAGTGTAATTGAGATATGTGGTAACAAAGTGGAGAGGTCTCTACACGACAAAGCGCGGGTCTAGAGCATAGACAAAGGCATAACGAACTGACTTTTTTTCCAGCCACTGGCTGTTGACTATTGTGTGTCTGCTTCAATGCGCGGGGATTATTTGTACTACAATAAACATGCATCTATTTATCTATCTTTATCATTTTTAGCCTGTTTTGATGGCCCAGGACTACAGGGCTAGGCATCTTTCCAACAAGGAGAGAGGATATGGAGCTGTTTCAATGTGGCGGGTTTTAGGATAATAATGTACATAAATGTCCACTATCCACAACCAGATGTTAACAATTCCGACCGTGACTGACGGGTTAACATGGTCGTCGGTACCAAGACCAATTATACACCACCAACTACCTCAACTGCGTGCAGAGAATTTTAATTTAGAATAAGAGATACTGAATTTTGCTCGACCCAGAATTCGATTCGAATCGCGGTCGTTTCTTTCTCCTTTCCATTTCTCGCACTGCTCCTTGACAGCCGCCGTGGCGCAGTGATATGCGCGGTGGATTTACAAGACGGAGGTCCTGGGTTCGATTCCCGGCTGGGCCGATTGAGGTTTTTTTTAATTGGTCCAGGTCTGGCTGGTGGGAGGCTTCGGCCGTGGCTAGTTACCACCCCACCGGCAAGGCGTACCGAAAGGAGTGTGAATTTTCATCCTCCTCCTAACAAGTTAGCCCGCTTCCATCATAGATTGCATCATCACTTACCATCAGGTGAGATTTAGTCGAGGGCTAACTAGTAAAGAATAAAAAAAAAGATTATTTTAAGTATAATCCTTCGCTTCCATTCACAGCATACGAGTATGCTGTGAGCGAGTAGCATAACAAAATATAACTATAAATATTGTTTTTCAGTGTTTTACAGCTTAACTTTAACAGTTACGTAACCAACCTATTACAAGACAGCTATCGGCGACAAACAGAACTTTTACTCGATTATGTATAAGGTAATATTTATTACTACTTGATTTTCTGTGAGATCATAATATTCTACGAATATTTTTCTACAAAAAATAACTTTAAAGTGGATGCACCGTTATGTGATATTGCGTTATTCAAGATGGCCGTCCTCCTAGGCATTCTGCAAGTAAACACTAAATCTAAGAAATTGACCGATCGCTTAGATCCACGCCATTTTATCCAACCAAGGAGTCATTTATAAACGTGAACGACATAAAGCAGCATTTGAAAATCAATGTGTTCACCACGATTATAGTAAATACAACCCTATTTCCACACCGTTAAGGTTGATAATGTGTTTCCTGTGCACTGAATAGAATAGTAAAAGGCTTTTCAAATACGAAGATATCGAGATATTTTTCATCTATTAAAGAAACTAACTTAACGTAGAAAGCTTTAGGTAAAGTGAATTAATGATAATGCTCTTCTATGGCTTTCATTGAAGATGCCAAAGAGATACTCTCTTTGTCAGAAAGCTCGTCTGGGAAGGTACTGCCACTATGTTGCCAAACTGCATTGATTAATTATACGATATTGAACTTAAGACGTTACTTTGCAATAGTTCATAATAATTAGTATAATATTCTGACATTTATTTATTTGTACTTTATTTTTAACAATAATAATAAAATACAAAACACTATTAAACTCATAAAGAGTGCCCCGGCAACCGGTGGTCAGGGCTTCACTGCCTTCTGTACAAGCCTAATTATATTTAGTAACTAGCTGACGCCGCGCGGTTTCACCCGCGTGGTTCCCGTTCCCGTAGGAATATGTGGATAATAGATAGCCTATAACCTTCCTCGATAAATGGGCTATCTGACATTGAAAGATTTTTTTAAATCGGACCTTCCTGAAATTATCGCGTTCAATCAAACAAACAAACAAACTCTTCAGTTTTATAATATTGGTATAGATTAATTTTATTTGCTATTGACCGCAAAAAACTGACGAATCCTTCCGACAAAGCAATCTAAGATGGAAGCGAGCTAAATTGGAAGCCTAAATTAAGTAAGGATAATTAGATAATCGTAGGTAGGTAGGTTTCTGCCAAACTAAACTTAAAGCTTTGGTCTTCATTTTACTTCAAAACGATAATTTTCAAACCCTGTAGACACTTCAAAAATTTAATATTTACGTTTCATTTCACGGTTTTGAGCGGAGGAAAACATGAAAGGGTGTGTGTTTATTTTAAACTGCAATCTGGAATCTGAAGTGTATTTATCATTAAGTAAGTGCATATTACATCTTGCATATGCATGAGGGTTGCACTATCCTTAAAATATAACAAATAACATAAAATAGATAATTAAAAAAAATCCCTGAATGTCATGAAATTCTTAATTACACTCTCGATCAAGTCATCAATATTCTCTTTCAGTGCGCCTTAATTTTGAGACCCCACTCAAGTATATTTGCACACATTCGGTTATTAATCTCCACTATCCCCAGAAATTTGAAATGACTCAATCGATTTTCATTGATGACTTGATCGAAAGTGTAATTTATGTAACTATAAATTACACTTTCGATCAAGTCATCAAAGACCTTCAGGGGTTTTTCAAAATTTTCAATTTTATGTTATTTCGAATAGAGTTCTTATTTGCGACTATCAGTAGAGTAGAGAACTGTCATGCATCACGTAATGAATACACGTAATGAAAAAGAGTTAATTAGTATGAATGTGTAATGTGTAATTGAGTCTTCAGATTTTACCAGTAAGCTTTGTGTATTGTGGTAATAAATAATATTGTTGTTATAATTTATTTAGATAAAAACGGATTTTTATATACCTAGGTATTACTTATTATAATTTATAATGCTATATTTTATTTTGAATATGAAGATCTTCACACAAAAGAGAACTACACACTAAAGAGTTTTGCCAAAATACAGCCTTTAATACAAAAATCTTTTTTGTTAATTACTAGTTAAAGCTTTATTTAATTTTCATTATAACTTGGTTCTGTTTGAATTGAGCGCACGACAATTTAAAATATAGTCATAGCATCATAAATTGTTGTAAAATAGTTTAATTTTTAAATATATCTTCATAATTGTGCAACGGTCAGTAAAAATGATCATAAATTGCAACCCCACGTCAGAAGTCAGCCGTGCGGTATTTAATAACCTAATTCCAGCAATATATAAATAAAACTTTCAAACATTCTTGTCAGTATTGTAAAACGCTACAGTTTTTTTTTAACTCTTGATCAAAAAAGGGGCGTTATAAGTCTGTCGCCGATGTATGTCTGTGTGACAGAATCGATGGAACGATTTCGATGCGGTTTTTTTTTATTTGAAAGCCTTGCGGTCGTTTTTAGCCATTTGGTTATTTTTTTTCATTCTTTACAAATTAGTCCTTGACTATAATTTCACCTGATACAAGTGATGATGTAATCTAAGATGGAAACGGGCTAACTTGTTAAGAGGAGGATGAACAACATCCCTAACGATTACATGGCATCGTATCGGAACTCTAAATCGCTTGGCGGTACGTCTTTCCCGGTAGGGTGGTAACAAGCCACGGACGAAACCTCCCACCATCCAGACCTGAACCAACTAAGAAATCCTCAATCAGGCCAGCCGGGGATCGAACCCAGGATCGTCAGTTGGTGTAGTATCCAGCTGTGTGACGGAACGGATGAATCAACTTCGATGCGATGGTTCATATTAATAGCTAATATGTTTGGTTAATGTCGGTGTACCGAGTATCCAGCATTTTTGTAAATAATGCTAGGCCTTTTGAAGTACGATTACGTGATTTTAAGTCAGAGTAAGAGTTTAAGAATTCGTTTAGGAGTGGCTAATCTTGTACCCTAATTAAAAATTGTAACACTCTTTGTTGAGATTTGAAGAAAATTCTCAGGTATGCAAGTTCACGATGTTACTTACTTACTGAATAACTGAACAGTTGGAGGTCAAAAGTATCCACTGGGCTATTGCAACTCTGGGTAGACTCAACTTAGCTACTTTAGTGAAAAAATATCGAACTATCGTTGTGTTGGGTATCAATATTTTTTTAACAACCCACATCCTTAAGCACGCTGCAGACTTGGGCGGAGAAAAGCCGAAAATAATAAACTAATCCAAAGATATTGGCAATTTTAGGGTTCAAAATTCATCAAAATCGGTGAATTTCTAATGCCGGATCTTAGACCATTAATAATATCAGCCACTGACGATTAAGTAATTTCACATGCCTGCAGCGCTAACGATTTAACGACTGATAAAACTGATCGTGTGTTGGTAGCGGTCGGCTTGATGTCATGCTCATCACGACCAACGTTAGCCCTGCAGGCATGTGAGATTACTTGATCGTCAGTGAAAGACATAAAAGAAAGTAAAAAAACTTTTATATCAAAATTCAATCACACACATCAAAATGCCTAAGCACTAAGCACTATAGTAGTGTCTAATGCTTCAACTACCACGCAATTTAATACTAAAACTCAAGTACTAGAAGCATGAAACACCACTCTATCATGTTTGACACAGCCCTGTAAAAGGTACTAGTACCTACAGATGGATGTGTTGATTAATTTAAAATTATGTAAAATTAAAAAAAAAACGTCCACGCAAATGAAGCCGCTTGCAACGACCATTTTAAAAATAAACTTACCAATGTCTAGTACATAGGAAGCGTTACTCTAACCAGCGAAGCGCCGGTTAGCGTACAACTAAAATATGTATTACGTTTATTTTCAACCGAAATTATTGGCAACGCGCACTAAATACCAATTTTCACTTTCAAACTTCACAACACAGATTAATCACGACACAAGCATATGAAAAGTTTCGGAATTGTACATGTACTGCCGAATCGACTCTATCCACGTCCGCTCCCGCCGGCGTTCGGGACTATACTGAAACTGAAGTGAACTGAAACTTCACTGAAAATATTATAGACCGAGAGCCAATGCCTCATTTTAGGTAGACTGAAAGTTTGTAAGCCCATGTTCCACCGTTGGTAAAATACCTACCTAAAGTAGCCTGTGGAATTTGTCGGTGTGGTTTTGGAAGTTTGTAGGTTTAGGCTCTAGATTCTAATTGTACAAGTATATTTTTTTCTATAATTTCTACAGGATATCATGAGGAATGTCTGTCTTCAAACCGTTAGTGCGTTCGTTAGTCCATGATCTCGCTTTCAGATTTTTATCGAATCCGTCTATTAAAACGTTTTTCTTTGCTAAAAATAATTCTCACTTTACAATGTATCCTTCATCACTACGTTTATTTGTCGAAATATAATCTGGAGTCGGGCCCAAAGTTAAAGATTACGACCCCCAAAGTAGCTCCACTCTCGGGCGGCTTACAGTCTTTTGTCAAAGACGTAATGATTGCCTCTCGAAAACATCAAAGCGTGCCGACAACGCCTTAATGATATAACTAATATAATACCCTCATACTGGTTCTGCGCATACTTCATCATAATTAACAGCCTATTTAAATCTATACTAATAATATAAAGCTGAAGAGTTTATTTGTTTGATTGAACGCGCTAATATCAGGAACTACTGGTCCGATTTAAAAAATTATTTCAGTGTTTGATAGCCCATTTATCGAGGAAAGCTATAGGGTATATATTAACCCTGTATTCTTACTATTCTTACGGCAACGGGAACCGCGCGCGTAATACCGCGCGGCGTCAGCTAGTGTCTATTAAAGGTCCAGTTTCCCTTTTTATAGGGGTAGGGAACTTGGTTCCATCACGCTGCTCCATTGCGAGTTATCAGGTGTATTATGTAACTATTATTACATACTAGCGAAGCCCGCGACTTCGTCCGCGTGGAATTCAGTTTTCAACAAATCCCGGGGATACCATGGATTTTTCCGGGAAGAAAGTAGAGTCAGTAGTATCCAGGGTAAAATCTATCTCCATTCCAAATTTCAGACAAATCGCTTTAGAAGCCACAGCGCAAAGGAGTAACAAACATACACACTTACATATGTGTGAGTGCGAGTGTGTGTATACAGTGTACACAGACTTACACACTCACGCTTACACACAAACTTTTGCCATTATAATATTAATGTGACTATTGGTGACTATTGGGTGACGTCACCACCCTGGTCTTAACTGAAAATCAGCGCCGAGTGTATGTATCATTGAATGAAATTTTCTTTATTGTACAGCACAAAAAGATAAGATAAATATCAGGAATATTATTTTTGTTTGCATCAAAGAATATATACTCCTCGTACATTCGATTGCATATGCAATGTTGAGGGTTCTGTACATATTTATGCTTGCAATGCACGGCATAAATTCTGAGCTGTGTAACACTCTAAGGATTACTAAAATCTATTATCTTTAGTGTCACTGATAGATCCCTGTTATCAATACATATTAAAATTGTAGTGTCTGAATGTTATTTCAAGATAACTGTGTTTATAGTTATTTACAGAATCAAGCTTTTTAAAAAAAAATTGTCTGTCTCTCTTTCTGTTATTTGTTGTAGAACAAGTGAGCCGATTTTAATGTGACTTTCAATGGAATATGAAGGAGGTTATTGAGCATCATATAGACTACTTTTTATCCCGAAACAATCCAGGGCTCCTGCGGTATGTGAATAACCGAATTTCACATGGACACAGTACGGGCTTTTTAGTATAGTTTTATCCGCGTGGTTCCCTTTCCCGTAGGAATACGGGGATAAAATAGCCTATAGCCTTCTACGATAAGTGAACTATCTAATACTGAAAGAATTTTTCAAATCGGACTAGAAGTTCCTGAGATTAGCGCGTTCAAACAAACAAACTCTTCATCTTTATAATATTAGTATAGATGAGCAGTTAAAGCCTGCAGGCATAACAAACCTTTTCGCGTAACAATAATTATGAGCAAGTTAAGTTTTTTTTAACTCTGTACTCATTCATCCCCACTGAAAGTGCTATAACGCTGAAATTCCATTTGCGTATTTGGGCGCTTTAACCTTTCCCGCCATTTTTCCACTTTACACATCCGGATATGACGTCACGCGTGTAAGCTCGTGGATTTGAACGCGATTATGCTCAGAGAGCGTTATGGCGTCATAGCGCTTTATGATACGCCATCCAGGTATGTCCTTGATGTAGACGAGGGTTTATTTGTCTTTTATGTAAATTAAGATAATGGAGTAACAACCTGAGGTTGTCAGACTTACCTGAATGTATGAAAGCTTTTGACTTCTTGGTTTGGACTTTTGAAGTTTTGACGGCCTCCGTGGCACAGTGGTATATGCAAGACGCCGGTCTTGGGTTCGATCCCCGGCTGGGCAGATTGAGGTTGAGGTTTGAGGTTTTTTAATTGGTCCAGGTATGGCTGGTGGGAGGCTTCGGCCGTGGCTAGTTACCACTCTACCGACAAAGACGTACCGCCAAGCAATTTAGCCTTCCGTTACGATGTCTTGTAGAAACCGAAATGTGGATTTTCATCCTACTCTTTTAAGACTGCATCATCACTTACCATCAGGTGAGATTGCAGTCAAGGGCTAACTTGAAAAGAGAAAAAAGAAGACTCCTTCACAAAATGAAATTCCGGAAATACCAGTATCTCTTACATTGCGTTGGTACGAAAGAGATGCGACTGGGACAACACCGACGAAAGTTTGTCTACTTCTCTTCACTGGTTGCATGTTAGCACCTAGACTAATTCACTAATTTTGACGTATGCTAGTTGACATACACGAAATTGAGATTCTATGTAACAAATGTCATCCGGTGCCTATCCACTGGTGGATATCAGACAGTAGATAGATGGCATTTTTTCGTTGTTATTAAAAGACCAAAATAATAAATAGCCCAGCTAGACTGGTTATCATCCTGAATAAAATGATTCAGTTTTTGTCGGTTTTAGACGTAATTGGAGAAACTAGAAAGTTCCATCTTAATACTAGATTGATTAAACACCTAATTAGAGATATAAAGGTGAATCTACATATGACAAAGTGAGCCGCTAATCCTTACGTAAGATTACTTTCACCCTTCATCAACACGGAGATATAGCCAATAAAGACAAAACTTCACGTGATGTCTATTTATTTACTTGCATTTATTTATGAAAGGAAATATTATAATAAAAAATAATTCTAAAAATACTAGTGCAGCTTATGTTTGATTAAATTATATATTTTTTTAATTCAAATTTGTAATTCAGTATACTTTCATGTATGACAAAACTTATAACTTAACATGAAATTGAAAATTTTGAAAAACCCTCGAATGTCATGAAACTATTTATTACACTTTCGATCAAGTCATCAATATTCTCTTTCAGTCAAGTCATCAATATTCATGACTCCGCTCGAGTATGTTTGCAGATATTCGGTTATTCTTCCCCACTTTCACCCCCCACAATTTTTAAATTGCTCAACCAATTTTCATCAAACATGTCTAAAAAGTAAGAACACTCGCACATAAATCACCTTTCATAAAAAATAAACTAAATTGAATTCGCTTCATCTATTCGGAACTCTTTTTGCTTCGGGGGTTAATAATAATTATAGGTCTTTTCTTACATTCTTTTTTTTACACCAACTAAATCTATCTTTCAAAAGTAGATTCTTAGTAATAATGTGCGTTTCGCTTAACTAATTTTTGCTTAATACATCACTGTCTGAAGCAACATGCTACGCACCAACTTGCAAAGCCTTTCATGTAAGTCTCGCTGAAGGAAGTGATAGATTAGGGCTCAGCAGTAATTATCTAGTATTACCTTGATGTCGGTACTGTATTTCGTCTGAACTATTTTCTCCGACTGATTTCGCACCTTTATACATATATGCTTATTCCCTTGGCAGTGTGTAGGTATGTATTAATGTATGAGTAGGTAAATAAGCTGCGACCACAGCCTACATTTAGTAAATATCATTTAAATATTATTTCTGAAATATTTTTTTTGTCATCATTTATCATCATTATCAACCCATACTCGGCTCACTCACGAGTTGCGAAGCTGAAGTGGCAATGGGCGGGGCACATAATTCGAAGAGCCGATGGACGTTGGGGTCCCAAAGTGCTGGAATGGCGACCCCGCACTAGTAAGCGCAGTGTTGGCCGACCCCCCACCAGGTGGACTGACGACATCAAGCGAGTCGCATGGATACAGGCGGCTCAGTATCGTGATGTTTGGAAGTCCCTACAAAAGGCCTTTGTACGGCAGTGGACGTCCATCGGCTGATATGATGATGATGATGACTCGGCTCACTGCTGAGCTCGAGTCATCAGAAATATGGAGAAACAAAATAAAAGAAGTAGTAAGAGATTGTTTAAAAAGGCGGCCTTAACGCTTAGTAGTGATCTATTCCAGGCAACCTTTAGCTAAGAAAACATCAGGGCCTCAGACTGAAAGTATTTTTATTTATTGGTCATTTATTTAAGGTGTAAATTTTATGTAATAGAATTTTATGATAAACAAATAACAAACTTATTTTATACTAGCAGACGCCGCATGGTTCCCTTTCCCGTAGGAACACGAGGATAAAATATAGCCTATAACACTCGGGGATAATGTAGCTTGCCAACAGTGAAATATTTTTTCAAATCAGTTCAATAGTTCCAAAGCCTATTCAAAACATTCAAACAAAAAATCAAATATTTTCTCTTTATAATATAGACTACATATTTATCCAAAAATCGGTCGTACCCAATATGTTTAGGTAAATACAAATACAGTTATGTGTTTCAGACGTAATTTCGCATCGAATAATAATAAAAATTCCATTTTATCCTGAACACAATAAAAAGTGACAGCCGAAAGAAATATAAACGTTTCTATACGCGCTGCTTTTCCAATATTCGTTTTCTTGTTCGCATAAAATAATTCCGACCACCCCTCCGCCCCTCGACACATTTTATCACGATTCTGAATTGGACAGTAAACGCTGTCAAAGATTTCGATGACACATCCCCTTCGCAGCTTTGAGGTAGTAGCTCATTGGAGCCACTCAACACCTGATTAGCATCGCATCGCTTCTAACGGTTAGTATGATTTGTATGGAGTTTACTTTGTACTGCGCTTTAATACTTAGTAAAGCGTCCTCACTAGGTGGACCGAGGATAGCTAGATGCTGGCGGCTCGAGACCGTTGCGCTTAGAGGTCCTTGCATGAGGCCTAATGTCCAGCAATGGACATCAGTCGGCTGATAAGGTAAGGTAAGGATACTTATTATACGTTAACTAAATCATCCCAGAGCGCATCGTCGTCTGACCACGCGCAAAGGGCTCGTGGACAGCTCGGTGTCCACCCGTGTCTCGCACGCTTGTCTTGCTTAGCTCACGTGCGGGTTTTGAATGGATTGGTCTATGTATTATATTGTATTTCATGCAAAACGACGTCTACTGGTTAACAACATGGACCACTTCGTTCGTTGTGACGGACGTTCACTTGTTGAAACGTGACGTCCACCTGCAGGTCGACTTTCGACAAAGTGAATACCGAGCGAGATGATATTGCGGATCAAGCGCTGGGTGGGCCCAATGAGGTATGATTGTGCCCTACAGGCAACAATCTGGCTCCAATCTGATACCAATGAAGCCTCATAGCTTTAGTAGAACTACCTACTACTATTTTATATTTTACCTATTAATTACAAAAGTAATTAGGAGCCTGGTTAGACGTTGCCATTTTAAAAAAGGCTTGTTATTCACGAGTAAGCACGGTAGCCAAGTTTTTGGATCCTAATGGTCCTTGATCCACTCTACATAAGTAGCTTACTAGTATGAGTACTTATCTATGAAAAAATAACATGTGCCAACCATTATACAGCTAATCATCACGAGATTTTATCTATACTAATATAATAAAAAGGTAAAGTTTGTAGTATTGTAGGGGTAATCTGTGCACGGCTAGTATCACATAAGCATAATCTGCTTCGGAAAAGAAAAGATGGCAAAACCTAATTCCTACTATAACATAAAACCACAAAATATCAACGCAAATGTTTGAATATTATAGATTCGAAGTCTACCTCTTTTTTAAGTACCGGGAAAGCAAACTCATTCGAAATAAACGCTTTTGATGTAAATTATTTAAACTTCCAAATGAAATTGGTCAGTAGAAAATGTGGATGTAAAAGTTTAGAATGGTGTCTAATTAATACCTTTGTAACTGCAAAGTCCTAAGGCAAGGACCATGAGGACTAAGCCCTGAACTCACCGACCCTTGTTCACAAAATATGAACTTACCTCCAACCCTTTTATACAAAAGGTCGTTTTTGTAAAACTTCGCATCCCGCTACGAGCTTACAAAGTTACTGAACGCATTAGAGTGAGATAAGCCTTTGTTGATATAAACGTGAAAACTGTAAGGGAGTTTTCCACTAAAGACATGATAATGTGCGAAGCTATACCTGGTTAATGTTTAACTATCAAATTAAATAAATAGCATTGAATATAAAAGGAAATACGTGATAGCCCAGTGGATATGACCTCTGCCTTTGACCCGGAGGATGTAGGTTCGAATCCGGTCCGGCTCCAACTATTCAGTTATGTTCATTTTAAGAAATTAAATATCACGTGTCTCAAACGGTGACGGAAAAACAAGGTGAGGAAACCGGCATACCTGAGAATTTTCTTAATTCTCTGCGTCTGTGAAGTATGCCAAACCACATTGGGCCAGCGTAGTGGACCTAGTGGGGGGCTGACCAATACTGCGATTTCCGGTGCGGGGTCGCCTCTCTAGCACCTTGGGACCCCAACGTCCATTGGCTCTTCAAACTATGTGGCCTGCCCAGCTTCATGACTCGCTGATCTAGGTCAGTTGTTGATATAAGGAAAATATACAACTCGATATCTAGTTCTGTAAGTTTAGCTTGTGTTATTGGTACTAAAATAATCTTCTTTCGCTTCGTTCCCTTTTCCGTTGGAATTTCAGTGCAATATATAATGACACTACACTGGAGCATCAAGGTGAGGTGAAAATAATTTATATTTATATTTTTTAAACAGTAAATAAACATCGCCTTGTTCTGTACAACATAGCTTAGTATCGCAGCGTGCCTCTGTTAGTGAATGACCCTTAGACATGACTATATTACAACACATACTCGAAGGTAGGTATGTCGAATCGGTGTATTTTGGTACGAAATACGCCCACGGCGGTAACTCATAGTTTACTGACAATGTTTTTGACCGACTTCCAAAAAGGAGGAGCCATACATAGAATGTTCGGTTGTATGTATGATTTTTTATGTTAAACTCAATGATGATTTTATACCATAGATCGGTGACATCCCTACAAATTCACCGCAAAAAGTGATCCGACTAAGGGTTTATTTACATAAGAGACAATCATCCTAAACTCGCCAACCCTCATTGATCTTATATGATTTGAAGCCTAGACCCGCAGGATTGTAGGCTCCAAATCCTATAAGAAGAGAGGCCTGACCCTGTGGGCATTTAATTTTGATCTATATTTAAATAGACCTACCCACAAAAACGCGCAAAAAATTATCTTAACGTCTGTTACAATGGTAATGATCGTCCTTATCGCCTTATTTGAATGGCCCATTACAGGGCCAGGCTTCCTTCCTTATTGGAGAGATTAGACCCACCAAGCGGCTTAAATGTGGATTGGCGGACTTGTAAAACTGTACTAATAAACCAATTCACCTCTAAGTTTGGTCCGTGTTAGCTACAATGATCGCAAACTCTCCAAAGACACGAGTTGTAACAACAAGGTGTGTCGAATATGAGGGTAGATCGGGAAATTAGTTCTGAAATCGCATTATATAGTTAGCTTTGTTATTGCATCCATCCTAGTGTGGCGACATTGTTTGGGTTTGAAGTGGGTGTGGCTCGACTTGTAGCGTTGTTGAGTTGTTTAATGCCCGACGTAAAAAAGCGTATTATAGGTTTAGCGGGGACGCGCAAAGCCTTATCACACGCATGCTATCAGAAGAGGAGGAATAGATTAAGGGCCAAAAAGATGAGACAAATAAGAAATACAAACAAAAAGTCTAACTAAAGTAAAATTAAATTGAAAAAAGGGGTAGCAGGGGCACATAGTTCGCAGAGCCGGTGAATGTTGGGGTCCCAAGGTTCTGCAGTGGCCACCCCGCACCGGCAAGCGCAGTATTGGTCGACCTCCAGTATGTAGAACAAAGACATCAAGCCGCTGGATTCAAGACCGTGGCGTTTAGTTCTTACAACTCGAGCAGTTGACGACCATCGGGTTAGAATAAGCCCTCATTCGCTCAAGAGTTTTTTAAAGTATGAAGGGTCTATTTCCAACGCCCAATACTTAGGCAACACTGCTCGAAATAAAGCGTCGCTGTCGTGTGAACATATATTTGGGAATGCATTTGTTGTATTTGAACGCTTTTTAACGTTCGTTAAAACAACTCTCGTGCGAATGAGGGATGATGATGTTGATGATAATTGATGATTTACCGTGTTTTTCTGTGTCTATTTGTGTTTCATATTTCCAAAACAGTGCTTAAACAAAGTATATTATAGGATACGTGAATTAATATAACTAGACACCCTACCGACAAAGACGTACCGCCAAGCGATTTAGCGTTCCGGTACAATGTCGTGTAGAAAACGAAAGGTGTGTGGATTTCATCCTACTCCTAACAAGTTATTAGCCCGCTTCCATCTTAGACTGCATCATCACTTACCATCAGGTGAGATTGTAGTCAAGGGCTAACTTGTAGATATAAAAAAAAAAGACGAGTCGCGGTAAGTGCGACCACGCCCTTCGCTCACCTGCCGCCCTATTTCCTAGATGAATGAGGCAATATGCCGCCGTCATCGACTTTATTAAATCCTGTACGTATTTGCGCTCCTGTTGCGCACCTGTATTACCCTCTAGTGAACGTTACCTGAAGCCAGATATCCTATTAGTACTTGGGCCCAAGAACAAAATATTTATTAATGATCATAATATTGTTCAAACATCGAAAGATAGAAAGAACCACACATCACAATATTAGAATAGAATAGAATAGAATAGAAATCATTTATTTGTTAACACAACACATAACTACATAATAACTTAAAACTAATACATTTACATCGTAATAATAACTTAAAACTAATACACATATATATAGAAAATATGTTGTGCCAAAAAAATGGACCTGACTCAGCTAAAATTTGTTGTGAGTACATCAGTACCCACAACGCTGGTATTCTGTCAGACCCTGAGGAGGGAAGAACAGAACACAAAATAACTATATAACTAATAAAATAAAACAAAATACAGTTTAAAAATACAGTAGTGTAATCTCAGAAGAACAAAAAAAAAATTTAATCTCAATAGCTAGCAAACACAAAAGAAAAGAAAAATTTTAAAAAAAAAAGGAAAAAAAATATATAGAATTTATTGTTTATTATTAATTAATAATTAATAATTGCCACAGTCTGCTTTTTGGCAATCTAACAAATACAATCGAAAAATTTTCTTAAAAGTAAATTTAGATTTTACCTCCCGAATCGGTGGGGGGATGTTGTTCCAACATTTTGTGGCAAGATATTTAAAACTGCCACGAAATGCTGCAGACCTGTGCTGTGGCATTATTAAAGGTGGTACTTTAGACCTCTTACCATAGCTAGGTTCCCGCCAAGCTAGCTTACTGTATAAATATGGAGGTTCTTTAGTTTTGACAACACCAAATAAAAGAGTGCCTACTAATAGCTGATACCTATGTTTCATATTTAATATTTTATTATCAATTAAAAATGGGGTGATGTGTGATCTGGGCGGGACGGTGAAACAAAAACGAGCACAAGCGTTTTGAACTCGCTGAATCAATCGCCACGACTTTTGTAGAAGACATGGGCCATATGCAGTAAAACAATAACTAAATTTTGAAAGTATTAATGTGTCACAAAGTTTAATTCGAAGTTTAATGCTAATAAAGGATCGAATACTATATAGTACTTTTAGTCTGTAAAAACAATTCCGAGCAAGATCGATTAAGTGGTTCTCAAAGCGCAAGTTCTCATCGATACGTAATCCTAGATTCCGAGTATCATTGACATGTTCGATATTTACTCCATCAATGTGTACCCTAGGCTGTTGATCTAGTATATCTTTTACTAAATTTAATTTAATTAAATTATTCAATATCCAATAGATAGGTGACGCAACAATCACTCGAACAAATCACTAGACAAATGCCATGCGATATGTGGCACAACCTAGAAAAAGGCCCTAACTCGGCATAGTGTATATATAAAAAAAAGACTGATTTTTGACTGGGTTGAGACCAATGATTATATTTTTATACTAAAGATATAATTATTATGTGCCTACAAATTCACCGCAAAAATTTGTGTTTACTTGCATTATACATATATGTGTGTATGGTTTTTACACTTCCTAAGCTCACAGACACAACCCGACATTGTAGACAATATTTAGGTATTATGTGTTTAAATTATTTTCGTTGTTTAATAAGCGACTAAATGAAATTAAGACAATTATGTACGAGATACATTAGTTCGCCTCAGTTTTGATGCGCCAGTGCCTTCCTCTAGTATAAAATATTGATGGTTATCGTTGGTTTAGACCCAGTCCAGCCCCCCTAGCCAAGTGGCATGTCGATTCTCTTTCTACAATCGCTAACGCTTTGAAAACTAGAAAAATGTATGGGAATGACAGATCTTGATCACGTGACCTGTTCAGTTTTCGAAGCGTTAGCGATCGTAGAAAGAGAATCGATGTTCCACTTGGCTAGGGGGCGTACGTGGCGTACGTACTACGTACACTTACACAGTTCAACAATCCTTTAACTACGCAGTAAACTAAAAACTTTGTCTATGTCTATGCAATCTTCATGGTCGCAATGAAGTCTGAAAGACGAAAGGATAACGCCCGCTCCAGCATGGGTCGCTACATTCATAATATGAATGATATGCTATGCTATGAATATCTCATACACACGGTTTGTATGACATGGTCATGAATAAATATTTTACTCTTGGGCCCAAAGAAAAATTTATATGATTGGACGAATTGAATTTATATAGTGGGACGTATATTCCGGAAAGTATTCAGTGTTAGAGAAAAGGACGCGTGCTGTGTCCAAAAAAGCTACTTCAAAATAATTATAATAATTTCATTAGTATTATCCCTGAGCAGGTACAAATACAACAAAGGCCGTAAATATAAATGAAACAATTAAGCAGTCCGGCCATGCGCGTCACCTGTTCAATTATATGTGCCACATTCGGCCGAATTTAATAATTGCTGTACCGCAAATCAATTGAGTTATTGCTGAAAAATCACTTATTCCAGAGAACTCATCGCCAATTTACCGGTTCGGCGGTCAGATTTTGAAAATATATGGGATAGAATTACAGACAAATGCGCTCCAACTTAGACTGTAGACATCAAGCTTGATTGAAGGCAATGCTCAAGCATATCTTTCATAAAAAATAACGCCTATTTTTATTATTAAGCCTTTATTCGATTGCCGATTGAGAGTACGAGCGTGGGATGATAATGTTTTTCATAACGATTACTATCAGATGGCCTATTCACTATTTTGGTCTTTATTATCAACCTATTTAAAATAAACATCAAACCAATTATGTAATGATTTATTTATTTTGCTATCATCCGCGAAAAGTCGTCAAACCCATGCGACAACGTCACTTTTCGCGGATGATCGCAGAATAAATAAATCACTACATAATCATGATGAACTTCCGCAAAGTAACGCCTGCTTCTCTATCCAATATCAAATCAATTGACAAATTATCATCTACCTACTGATGATATCCACCAGTAGGCACCAGACGACATTTGTTACATAGAATCTCAATTTCGTATATGTCAACTAGCATACGTCAAAGTTAGTGAATTAGCCTGCAGATGTAGATAATGACTGACGACTAAACTTGCTTTTCGAGGCACGCGAGTGTAATATCCACTGAATTCCCACAAATTTTCCTTATTTTGACTGATCAATGGGTATCCTAGATTGATGCAAATATTGATGGCATGACTAGTACCTAGGGGTCTTACAGAATATTTTTTTTTTTTGTTTTTAGTACAATAACGTTTAGTATATTATAAAACCGCTTAACCAAAAACATTTCTTTACTCATTTTATTTGAAAGGTCATAAAAAATCGCAGCGTTTTCAAACGCAATTCCCACTCGTATGTTTCAGTGAGTCGGAATTAAGATAGAAATTCAATTGAGATGCATTAAGCCTTCGAACGTCAATAATTGAGTACGACTTTACCTTTGAAATACTCTACTGCCTTAACTAGATTTACTTCTTAAAAGGGATTTATGGAATCTCTCTAATAGTGCGGGAGAGGTGCAGTAAACTGACAAATTAGGATTTATCTCTTGACTTTGTTGTTTTGGCTTGGAAAATTAACTAAGATATACTTTTTTCACGTTTTATTGTTTCATTTTAAGAAAATTAAATATCACGTGTCTCAAACGGTGAAGGAAAAACATCATGAGGAAACCTGCATACCGGAGAATTTTCTTAATTCTCTGCGTGTGTGAAGTCTTTCAATCCGCATTGGGCCAGCGTGATGGACTATTGGCCTAACCTCTCCCATTCTGAGAGGAGACTCGAGCTCAGCAGTGAGTCGAATATCGGTTGATAATGATGATGATGATACAGAAGGGGACCATGGACCTCCTCATGGACACCTGGTTGAGTTAGGACTCTTACCGGCTAAAACCCCTCCTATCGACCTGTTATCAGAGTAATATTTCAGCCTAAGACAGCAACCATTGTTGTCTATTTCATGTCTTTCTTCTTTTCTCTTCCTTTTCCTTTTCTCTTATAACTCTATCCAAGACTTCAACTATAGTCGTCCAAATATTTATCGTTTGCAACATTTTGGGTACTTTTTAAGTGTCTTTTTGATCCCGTGGTTAATCTATGTGGCTCTGGATCACGAAGTCGTGGGTTCGAGTACTGTTTCGATTATTAAATGAAATTCCAAGAAAATCTCTTTAATCCATATCCCCGACTTTATGTTTTGTAGAGCGCTGATCAAGAACCTTGCGAAGGAGGTCCTGACGCGTCCCATGACGCCGAGGGGAGTACGACTCAATTGATAACGCGCTTACTCGTACTATAGTATAAAGTATTATGTGTCTTGTCTAAATTAACCTGTTCATATAAACACATTAGTACTTATATGTTAAAATTGTTAGTCAATTTTCTATTAATTGTTTTAAAGAACATGTCCCAAAATGGGCCTTTATTATTTATAATTTATAAGTCGATAGTATTTATTACGGATAGAAGATACAAATTGCTGTTGAGAAAAAGAAATCAGAATATTTGGAACCCACATTAATAAGATAAAGTTTTTTTTAGTTTCGCTCCCTTGTCTACAAATTAAACATAGACAATAAAGTAAAAGTGTACAAAACAGCCAATAAAAACACCTGGAATTGAATTCATATCCTGTATAAGTTGTCAATGTCATTTAATATTATCAAATATCAATAAGACACAAGTTAAAAAGAGACATTAAATCGTAGACAGAGAAGTAAACAAAAATAATCCTCAAATTGCTTTAAAAACGTCATAACGAACGATGCTACGCAAAAACCACTGACAATCTGTCAGGGCGTGAGTTACAAGCATATTGCCATGATAAAAAATCTTGATTAATGTCGTCAGCTAATGAAAAAAAAAAATTTAATTAATTGAAAAAAAATGCGGGATCCAAAATCTTTTTTATTTTGGGTTTTAAGCCCCAATACTTTATGTTCTTTTAATATAATAATAATTTGTTCTGGTTAGTTGACGCTCTGAATAAAGGCCCAGACTCCAAACAAAATTGTGACATGTCCTTTAGTTATGAATCCCCAACTGGGGCGAACACTGAAATAACTAACGAAACTAGTCCTAACTAAAACTTGATTTAATTAAAACACTTAACAAAGGGTATCCTCAGGTCCCTAAGTTAGGTAATTAATTAAATTGCGTTAGAAATATAAGTTTTTATTGTTAAGGGCCTAACTTTGATATCTATTTCTTAAATAATCGACGCAAAAAATTAGGCGTAGCTTATAAAATAAAGTACTATTTGTAGAAGTTTTATATTTTTTTAAATACTGGAGTCTTGAGTATAATGTCGTCATTCGGCTAACACTGTACATTTCGGTGTGGAGTCGCTATTCCAGCACCTCCGGACTGGTCTGTTCCCACTTCAGTTTAGTATATTTCATTGCTTCGATTACGCAGAGATACTTACAGAATAACTCCATCGCCCAATGTGATCACCTTCTTAGGTCTATGGTAACATAGCGCAATTTTCATAGTACTTGTCTTACGGTACTGTGTGATAAAAATATCCCCATAGGAACAAAGGGCTAAGAACATGTCCCAAAATGGGCATTTATTATTTATAATTTATAGGCAGGTCTTTAGTATTTTTTACGGATAGAAGGTACAAATTGCTGCCCGCGTCCCGCTTCTAAAATCTGAACTAAAACAAAAAAAACTTATTTCTGATTCTAGTCTAGTCTCTCGTAGTCGAATTCCAATATCAAACTAAATTCCTGTCAATATGAACTCTAGGTACCTATTCACTTACAAAGCTACAAATAAGTCACAGCCACAAAGCACGGTTAAATCGAATTTTCGACAGTGAAAATTCCTTGTCAACACTATCTCAGTTTCCCAAACGTTATTTTGCATGAATAGATCGAAGATTGCATTTGGTCTGAAACGAAATTGTACCTATATCTATCTAGAGTAGTATGGCTGGTAGGAGGCTTCGGCCGTGGCTAGTTACCACCCTACCGGCAAAGACGTACCGCCAAGCGATTTAGTGTTCTGATTCGATGTCGTGTAGAAACCGAAAGGAGTATGGATTTTCATCCTTCTTCTAACAAATTAGCCCGCTTCCATCTTAGACTGCATCATCACTTACCATTAGATGAGATTGTAGTCAAGGGCTAACTTGTAAAAAATAAAAAAAAACATATATTAAAAAATTATTATTTTATGTGGTCTCCTGAACAGTTAATTATTGGATTATTCAAAGCGTTATGACCATATTATATTTATCTCGCAAGCTTTTCCTATTTAAGGTTCCTTAAGTAAATGCTTAATGTGTTCCTAACGGTCCAGTATACGCTTATATTAATCTTTTACATTACCTATGTCAAGAAAATAAAAGTTGTATTATATGTATATACTATGTATATTATATTATGTACAAGAAGTAATAATATTATTTAATCGATGATTTTAAACCGAGTAAAACGGGTCAACAAGACTGCCTTAAGTGTAGATAGTTAAAACGAGTACATATATACATGGTATCTAAGAAATAGAAAGATTCAGGGGTAAAAACGTAACAAACAATTAAATAAATTCAGATTCGCCCTCAATTTAAATTCAAAAGTTCATTACAAATCAAACTTAAATCCTTTTAGACAGGCCCTTAAAAGTCTCGATTCACAAAGAGCTTTTAAGTAAAAGGGACTGTGGCTAAGTAGAGGTAATACAAAATTGTATTAATAATTTTAATTTATTTGAAATTCCCTCACAAAGTTAGACAACTAAATAAAATCGATTTGAGTAAAAGAAACCCTTTCGATTTGTTCCCCTTACTTATTTCTTACTCTTGCTCTGCCAGCTGCTGTGCTAACATACGACCAAGTGAAGAGAAATAGACAAAATATCATCCAATGGCGGCGGAGTTATCCCAGTCCCATCTTTTTCGTACCAACGCGTAAAATTAAAATTCATTTATTTCAATTAGGGTAAGTTTACAAGCACTTTTAAAAAGTCAGGATCATGTTATAATCTAATTTAATGTAATGGTGGTAATAATAGTCAAAAACTTAAAATTAAAGTTACGAGGGTTCAATATCCGCCTTGGTCCGAGAAGAGCCCACAACAAATTCAGTCAAGTTTTAGCAGACTCAGAAGTGATTACAAAAATAAGAAAACTAATGTCGAACAAAGGTTATGATTCACAATATTTGTCAGGACAACTTAATTAACAAATCAAACTGTAACCAAAATAAGACCCTAGAATGGCAGTAAATGACCTTGAGTGAAGTCACGCACTTGTGACCGTTGTGTGTAGGGTTAAAGGCGCCTTTGACTGATATCTAACACTCCCCTTTTCCACTCAAGTCACTCTCCCCGCCTATCCCAAGTAACCCAGAATTACACAACAAGAGATGTGGACGGCTCGAACGCCACGAGCACACTGAAGCCGTCCGTACCGCAAGTCGTTGCAACGCGGCGATAACACAAGGTTTATGTTTTTTTGTTTACGACCATTTTACAAACATAAACTTATTTATTTATTAAAGGAGGTAGTTCCTATCCTGTGTCGCAGAGAGCACATTAAGATGGGCCTGGTCATTATCATCTACATGATATTATGATAAACTCAAACTCAAAGATTCAATGTAAAACATTACCAAGCCCACCAACTCACTGTGGAGCAGAATTGTGGGTGTAAACGCTACATCTTCTCTTAAATGGAAAGAAGCCATTGGCTATTAGATCCAAACACACCCTGCTCTAAGCCCCGCAACTCAGTCGGGTCTTTTAAAAAGTTTACGAAAAATCGGACAATTTTTCCATTAAAACTTAGAACCACGGACGTATATTTATTAGACACCGCTTGTTTATTCCACACTAGCGGACGCCCGCGACTTCGTCCGCGTAAAAATTGATGTAAACTTCTCTACCTCTACCTTACCCCACTTGTAAACCTACCCAACCCTACCCTTCCCTACCCCTACCTTACTCCTACCCTACCGCTAACGCTAACCCTACCCTCCCCCACCTTACCCCTACCCTAACCCTACCCGTAACCTATCCATACCCTATCCTACCCTACCCCTAATCTACCCCTACCCTACCCCTACCTTACTCCTACCCTACCGCTAACCCTAACCCTTCCCTACCCCTACCTTACCCCTACCCTACCCCTATCCTATTCCTCCCCTACCCTATACGTTCCATATCCTTCCCCTACCTCTACCTTGCCAGTACCCTACACTACCCCTACCTTATCCGTACCCTACCCTACCCTACCCTACACTTTCCCTAAATTAACCCTACCCTACCTCTATCCTACCCCTTCCCTACCCCTATCCTATCCCTACCCTCAGCAAAATTGGACCAGCCTTTTGTGCGTGGTGCAATGACCAAAAGACTATAATTTCCCAAGCGACTTCTATGCTAATACTATAAAGAGGTAAAGTTTGTGTGGTTGTCGGGGGTAATCTTTGGATCTACTAGACCGATTTGGAAAATTCTTTTACCAATGGAAAGCAACATTATTTGCGAGTGTTATAGGCTATGTTTGGTCCTCATATTCACACGGGAACGGGAACCACGTAATTGAAACCGCGGGGCGTCATATAGCGCAATTTTTCCGACTTTCAGAAATTTTATATTATCTCCGAAACTATTTGACTAATTAACATACTATAAAGGGCAAATCTTATCTCCATAATATCCTTGTGATTATTAAATAATTTATTTTGATAAGAATTTAAGTTTAATAGTATAAATAATGACGTAAATCCAAGTATATAAAATTAATATTTTTTAAAACACTTAAGTTACTATATCTGCTAAAATATAAAAGATAGATATATGGTGTCGCGGACTTTTATGTAGAACTTTTAAAGGTTCAAAAAGCCTCCATACATTTATTTCAGTTATACGCAATGGTTGAGGCAGCGCATGCGAATAAGTAAGTTTTTCGGTCCGACCTGTAAGAGAAAACCCGCGATAACTCAGTAATTATATATGATAGAAATATAAAATATAGCCTATAGCACTCCCCGATAACGTAGCATTCTACTGGTGAAAGAATTTTTAAAATCGGACCAGTAGTTCCGAAGATTACCCCATTTCAAAGAATTGTTACAAACTTACAAACTTATAAACTCACAAACTTTACCTCTTTATAATATTAGTATAGATATAGATATAAAATCTTACCGTAACTAATTTTTTCTACAATGACGTCACAAAAGCTGTTTACTCGTAAAGATCCTAATTACATTATTAAGTACAATCCCTGTCATTAGCAACGATCAAAAATTATCAAAGAAATAAATAATTTATTCATATAAAACACTTTGTAACGTAATTATAAACATAATAAAATTGCCTTGAACCTATGAAATAATTTTTAAACTCATATTTGATGTCAGTTGAGATTACATAATATTTAAATAAATAACACTCACTTGAAATTAAAAATAAAATCTTTATACATATAAGAATCGATCTTAGCTTACATTCATAATATTAAACAAAAATCAATCCAAAACTCTATTTAAGATGTTTGTGTGTTTTGTTGTTTTCTTATTGCAATGCTGATGAAGGTATACTAAATCAAAAAAATCAAAATCAAAAATCATTTATTTCAAGTAGGCTCAGTTTACAAGCACTTTTGACACGTCAGTTGACTATTTGTAAAGATTCTACCACCGGTTCGGAAGGCAGGTACTAGGTACTAATACTTCGAACATATTTTAATGGAGGGTGTCTAGGTCAAATAAAAGATTTGTAACATCATTTGTGGCACACTAATATAACAGACACGCTTTGATGTATGATGTGGTGTCTAGCAAAATACAAGTCTGTGTTTAAAACTATCTTTTATTTTCCAAAGTAACTTAAGTTAGATGTACGGGCAAGACGATAAGAATAAAACAGGATGAAGTCGAACGGATTCGGGCAGAAATGAAACTTGTTCACGAGCTCCTAAAATTTTATTGAGAGGCGCATGGGAGTTGCTCAAACTACTGAAGCCTTGCCCACGGCTATCTGAGTGAACTCAGATAGGTATTTTTGAGAAACAGATGGATATACGAGTATTTTTCACTAACACACAGGCTTATTTCAGGAGATTTTCTTAGAGATCCTAAAGATCTAGATTATAAAGATCTATAATAGGTACATATTAAAATAAAAAAGATTTTAAATGCTGAGCCGAATTTAATTCTGCGTCTATTTTGTACCTATCTAAGTTGGTACCTATGTATTTGTCGAGCCCAATTGTTAAATTTAATACTGTGTTTAATGCCAAACATATTATTATTGATCTAATTGGACTAATTTTCATTAGAGAAAAATCAAAACATAGACTTTAATTGAGAGCCTCCTCCTTTTTTTAAATCGGTTAAAAATAACAGATAGATACACTTCTGTCTCAAGTTGCAGTAAACACCCTTCTTTTATCCAAGGGATTAAAAATAGTCAACATCGAACCCATGGCCTCTTGGCAACCGAACTAAAACCTAAACATAAGCAAGATTTAGAATAAAATATAACACAAAAACAAATAGAAACAAACTTTGGAAAACAATATTTGTGTTTTACCCAAAGCAGTGTCTGAAAAATCAAAGGTGCTCAGATGCACTACGCAGTAGCAATCACTGTTCTATTGAAGACGATTGTAATTTTCACCACATTTGTAGCTCCTCATCGTATCTCACGATATCGATCATTTATTGATGTGCCTGAAGGTTTTCTGGTATTTATATCCTTCAAACTGTAACCGCAATGCTTAGGAAAAATCCGGCATCGCATAATTCTGCGCCGCTATAAAGTTTAGGAGTACCAACGATGAATAAGGTTTGGTACCTTAAAAAATATTATAAAATTAAATTATAAATCAAAACAAAGTGTCTTTTTACTGACACAGTGATTTAATGCAATTCTCATCCGCGTCCCTTACACTAAGAATGGGTATTTTAAAGTCAAATCGTTTAGACAAGCGCGTGTTAGTATAGACTGCATCATTGCTTACCATCAGACTTGATTATGCTCAAGTGCAATCTTATACTATACCCTGTGACAAAAAAAACATGGCATACCGATAGTGATTGCAATCGCATAGCGCGATTATACCCAAAGATTGGACAAAGCGATTTTTAATACTAAAGGGAGTTGAAGCAGTACGCCACATCTGCGGGCAAAAATTTATTGAACACTGCATGCAAAACAATTACGAGTACTACTGAATGCTTTTTGAAATGTTTCTCTAAACAAACTGAACTAGCTGAACCTAGCCTAGTGGATATGAGAGACCCGGAATTTGACCCCTGCCGCATTGGGCCGCATTGGCCCAGCGTGGTGGACTACTAGCCTGACCCCTCTCATTCTGTGTATGTGAACCGAATGAATATGGGTTATATGATCAACGATCTAATACGATTATAAAAACTCTCTCTATATTATCGATGTTTCATAGTTGTAATCGTGTTCGTCGGTTAAAGTGTTCCGTAATATACCTTTCTGTGTAATTGAATGGTGTAAAAAACGGGCAAAAACTTCTAGCTTTGTAAAAGATATATACCAAATTTAAACTCGTTTTCCTCAGGAAATGACAGAAAATTTCGTTAGTGAATATGGGTGCGATACTGGTCCTTCTATAATTGGTCTGAGGTTGTGGTTGATAATGAGGTGAACTAGTTTTGTATATGATCTAAAGTAATAAAGTAACAAAATTCTGTTCGAAGTAAAAAACAATCTATATAATAAGACCTCTCTTCAGTTAGTAGTACTGTGGTTTTCATTCATTTAGAAAGTCTTGGCTTAGATACTTACATATAAATCAGATAAGGATTTTATATTTCCTAAATTGTATTATAGTAGGGGAGGTAGGGGAGCCGAAGAGGGGATTTTTGCAGTTACTCGAGCGCGGCAGATAAGAACCTATATCTTGCACGTTGTTGAGTACCTCCACCAAGCATCAGACCTTGATATTGGTGGATACGTTTAGAGAAACCAAATAAACTAACTTTAGAAATACTTATTTTTATACTCGTAGTAAGTAACTACTAAAAGGTGTGTGTGAGTGTTCGTCTTCCTAAAATGCGGTATATCTGACTATCACAAGCTGTATTTCCAACCACTAAAGGGCTTAGAATATATCCACTGAACCATAAAAACAGGCACATATGTTAGGAAATATCACAATATTATAATTTTCGCCTCCATAATACATCCATGTGATTGATGAGCTTATTGAAAGGGTTGAAAGAAGGGCTGCGTAAATAAATTGCGTATAAGGGATAGTTCCCTTTTAAGGGGAGGCGTTTATTATTATGTTATCCCCAATACCCAACTGTATAATGTGGAGATTAAAGGGATATTAACATGATATTAATCATTATCCTTTGCCTTACGCTTTTCCCTGAGGGAGTGTGGGTTGAATGTCATTCATTTTCTTTGAAAATATGTTTGACGCTTGACTGGAACCACTGTAGCACTATTCAGCGATATGCTAAAATTGTGAGTTTTAAATTCATCTTTTTGTAACTGTTTTTATCGTGTATTAGACTGTAGGTTTTCTTTCTTTTTTTCTTTTATCTTCCCAGACTTTGACAGTATTTTTTTGACGACCTCCGTGTCGCAGATTGGTTGAGGTTTTCTTAATTAGTCCAGGTCTGGTTTGTGGGAGGCTTCCGCCGCCCTACCGGCAATGACGTACTGCCAAGCGATTTAGCGTTCCAGTACGATGTCGTGTAGAAACTGAAAGGGGTGTGGATTTTCATCCTCCTCCTAATAAGCCCGATTCCATCTTAGATTGCATCATCACTTACCATCAGGTGATATTGTAGTCAAGGGCTAACTTGTGAAAAAAAACACACACATACTTCTAAGAAAACTTCTTAGAAAGAAAAAAAGGTTATTTCACAGCTAGATCGAGGACTCATACCTAGGATTCTGTGATCCGAAGCCACAGAGAAAAACCACTGGACCAAAGAGGCAGTTGCGTAAACAATTGTATCAGAGATTTCTTCTTAAACTATTTTCCCGAAAGCAGTTATTTTCGTATAAATGACCGTCGCAGCGAGTTAAGTTCCGGAAGAAATTGTGACAAGTACCTAGTAAGTTAATAAAAAGGCGGAAGACAGCGAAGTGTCCTTTGATCTTAATGAGACAAGTTCTCAAACTACCCTCATTATTTACGACAATAGATGTTCGAACATGACGGAGATGTCAATAGTTCTCAGTTTCAGGGATGCATTGATCCATTTCCTAAAATCCAATTATGAGCTGGAGTTTTTAGTTTTGTCATATTTTATTTTATAAAAAGTGGACCCCCACGACTTTGTTGCTACGCGTGAAATACTTTTTAAATACAAATCCTCGGGAATCATGTATTTTTCAGGCTAAAAAGTAGCCTATGTATTGCTCCATAAGTCCCATCAAATTCGGCTCAGCCGTTAGCCAATAGCAGACTGAAATGTAGGTATATCATGTTTTTTTTTATTACATTTAATTTCAGAATTATGAAATGCACTTTTAGCTGGTAGTAAATAACCCACGTTACTTTAATTTGTACGATATTGCCCGAATTAACAGAATGTTAAGAAAATTAACCCAAATTTTAATGAAATAATTCACGCCACAGATTTCAAAAGGCTGCATGAAATGAATGTATTTATCACAAAGAGAGAAAAGAATGAAATGAATGTTCGTAAATAACAAGAGTTCGAATGAATTTCCAGCTCGCGTCGAGGGTTGGGTGAAGGGGCTGGGAATTTTTCCGCGTTAATTGGTTTATCCAATTTAGCTGTTAGCGGACAAGCACGACCGGGGGTCACGAGTTAGAGAGCATTCACACCTGACGGTAAGTGAGTGCCAACTGTAAAAGCTACGCGGCTCACATGTTTACTAGCTGAACGATATCCACGAAATTGTTCAAGTTTATCCATAGATAACGTGAAAACTAAAAGTCTTCTAACCGATGGTTTACGTATCATTCTTCAAAATATATGACTTGTAAAATGACCGAATTATATTATTACTAGATGATAAATTGTGAAATTGTGAAAAAAAAAATACATGTGAAATTAATCATATCATTACTGTTCCGAAAAGTATATTAAATTAGACCATTTCATTTCAAGCCGTTATCAACAATTATTAGTAAAAGGTGGAATTTTTAAAATTCTTGTAATATAACCTACTTTTTTAATATTTTATACTAGCGATCATTGGAGATCGCAGAACTTGTGACGACCCCTCTCTCGAATATGCACTGAAATTTTCCAAGGGGTCTAGGGAACAAGTCATACTTAATCTGATTTCTCTTCGTAGAAGTCGAGTATTTATCTTTAAAAAGATTTGTTGTCCGAGACCAAACAAACTGCCTTTCTGCCTCTCTGCTTGAATAGTCCAGTGATAAGCATAAACAGCTATGCATCACGAAGCCTGAGTTGTGAAGTTGGTGGTGTCCCCGAGCCTCGGATTTAAGCCGTGGATCTCGGTCATCAATCATCATTAACATTTGATGAGCGTTTCAAACTTTATCTCTTAAGCCCGTCTGGCATTGGAGCAGAAAAGCGCGTCTAAACTCCAAATTAATCTGTAACTCTGAGACTGACTTGTAATGGACCGTTAAAACGCTGGAGCCGATGGATATTGGGGTCCCAAGGTGCTGGAATACCCCGCATTAGAAAGCGCAGTATTGGTCGACCGCAAACCAGGTGGACTGACGACATCAAGCGAGTCGCAGGGATTTCCTGGATGCAGGTGGCTCACGATCGTGATGTTTGGAAGCCCCTACAAAAGGACTATGTCCTAAAAAAGTGACCTAAAAAAAGAACCATCGTCAAATATACACGCACCCTTAGCCAGACAATCGCGTGACCGCGGGTCACAATTTAGGGGTAAAACATTCTGAGCGTACAATTGTACCTCTGTGACAGAGTGGTGATTAATGTGGAGTGATTTGTTTACATAAATCGTTGTATAATATAATGACACAATGTGGTTTTTTCCTACGAGCCATGAATGATTTTATTCATGCTCGTTGTCATATAAATGATACACGTTTAGGAGTAAGAGGAGAGGGGGCGAGCATAAGAGGAGTAAAGAGAAAATGAAATGAGCTTTAAAAACACAATTCTGAAATATTTAAAACTTTTAAGTCTTACGTAAAAGTTTTCTAACTGTGATTACAAAGTTGTAGGGTTTTTAATTGAAACTTCTTAGGCGGGTTCAGAGTCAATTTACAAAAGTGTAAAGCAAGCCAATTTAATTTTAAAATTTTATAAATTTGCAGGAAAAACAACACAAGCATAGAAGGGGAGTGTCGACATGTCATAAAAGATATTTCTCTCTGCCACACGATGGACCCTGCACCCGCACTTCCATGGAATTCCATTCTACGGATGAAAAGCAGAACTTTCTACCCTCAGTTTGGTGCAAGTCAAATTATTTATTTTGGACCGTTTTATTGCGATTTTTTTTGGAAACACATGAAAATGTTTTAAATTATTTCATTTTCTTAAAGAGTAAAACGCAAAACTTTCTACTCCTAAGATTGGTGCATGTCAACCTATTTTCTGCATTTCTTTTTATTAACATTTCTCGTGTACCCAAAGCTCCCACTATCTTACACTCCTTAGCGACATGTATCTATAATAGAAAGATATGTAGAAAAGACCATTCTGTCAGCGCCACGCGTCGCTTCACAAAGTGTTTATTGTCGTCAGTAATGAAGGCAGTCCTTGTATTGCCGGGATCGTTAGCTAGAGCCGCCCTTGACAAAGCAATCGGCTCCGTTTTCACACTCGGAATACAATTTTTATATTTTACAAACTTTACCTGTTAGTAGGTATGTGTGTAGATGAAATCATAAGAACGCTCAAAGTCACTCAGCGAGCTAAGCTTGGAGTTCCTCTGCGAGATCGAAGCATGAGTGAGAGGACATCCGCAGAAGAGCTAAAGCCACTGATATAACTCAGCGACTCGCGTAGCTGAAGTGGCAATGGACAGGGCACGTAGTTCAAATAGCTAATGGACGTTGGGGTTCCTATGTAAACCTTATAAACCTTATATATAATAAACCAAACCTTATAAACGATCATTTCCTAAAAATTCAGGTGAATAAACGCGTAAAAGAATCCGATGTTAGGTATTATAATAGCAATCGTTTTACTGGATCTAGGTTTGAGCTTCATTCGGTTTCGGAGGATTATGTAGCCAAAATTATTTATTCACTTAAATCAAATGCTACTGGAACCGATGGATTATCTCTGGACATGATCTTATTAACCTTGCCCTCAACTCTGAGCGTTATAACTGCAATTGTTAATCGATCCATTGCAACAAATGTCTTTCCGCATGAATGGAAAACTGCTATTGTTAGACCAATTCCAAAAAAAACAAATGTAACTTCGCTCACGGACTTGCGTCCCATCAGTCTTCTTCCCTGTCTTTCTAAGATATTGGAAAAGGTTGTATCTAACCAGTTGGCAAATTTTGTTGAAAGGCCTGATACTGATACTACCTGATAGGCAATCTGGCTTTAGGAAATACCGTGGTACTGCCACTGCACTAATTGATGTTATTGACAATATTTTAGCTTCTCAAGATGCAGGTGAAGTAAGTTTGCTTGTACTGTTAGATTTTTCACGTGCCTTTGATACCATAAACATTCCTTTATTGCTCTCAAAATTATACTTTTATGGTTTAGAATCCAAAACTTTGCAGTGGTTCGAAAGTTATTTGTCTGATCGATCACAGTTTGTGCAGATACGTGACCCTAATGGGCTTTACGTTAATTCGACACGCAAACCTGTTATAAACGGGGTACCACAAGGATCTATCTTAGGTCCTCTTTTGTTCATTATTTATACGGCAGATATAATTAACAGTATACAGACCTGTAAATACCATATATACGCTGATGATACACAAATATACACATCTTTTAACTCTCGTAATGTTTCACAGGATATAACTGCAATCAATACAGACTTAGAGAACATTGCAGACTGGGCTGATTCAAATCAACTTCTCTTAAACTCAAATAAGACCAAATACATGATTCTTGGTACTAGGAGAAGTATCGAGAAAATTCCACACAATGCTCCCCCAGTATGTATTAGGGGCGAAGTTTTAGAACGTACAAATGAAACTAGGAACTTGGGTGTTCTAACTGACAGTGACCTTCGGTTCGAAAATTATTTACTTAAAGTAGTCCGAACTTGTTTTTACAAGCTAAAAATTTTATACCGCGTGCGACATTTTCTTGACATACGAGTACGACTTAAGGTTTGCGAGTCTCTAATATTATCAAAATTAAATTACGCCGATGCACTGTATGGTCCTCGCTTATTAGCCCGTACTCAACGATTAGTGCAGCGAATACAAAATGCTTGCATTCGGTACTGCTACGACATCCCTCCCAGATCTCACATTTCACCATATATTAATAATAGCAACTTGCTAAATATGGCAGCTAGAAGAAAATTGCACTTGGCAACTCTTTTGTTTGGCATTCTTAAAGACAAAGAACCAAAATATCTCTTTGATAGATTGCATTGGGACAAAGAGTCTAGCGCCCGTTCTAACAGAGTCTGGACACTGAGAGCACCTCAACACTTTACTGCTGCGTTTCGGGGTAGTTTTAGATACGCTGCCACCAAGTGCTGGAATAATCTACCTCCCCCCATGCGCAATGTCAGTAAGTCCAAAGCCTGGTTTAGGAAATCGGTAAAAAACCTTTTACTTTTACAACAGCAGGGTAAGTAACAGTCTCCAATCCCAGGCTCCTCACCTACCCTCTTTAAAAATTAATTAATATTAAATAGTCTCCGGGAAGGTTTTGAGGACCCAATAATTTAATTTTATTTATTTATTTATTTCTACTCTATATTGTATTTCTCACTGACAACTACTAATAATTTATTTAACACACTATATATATATATATATATATATAAATATAATTATAAAGGTATATATATATATAATTATTTATTATGTTCTTATTATTAATTATCAATTAGTAACACTTCTTCTTGTTGTTTCCGCCCGCGTCACCACATGGTTCCACGGAAGACCAGCGCTGCGCTGGTGCATCCATCACTAGCGTAGCACATGCTGAGTGGAGACCACTTTGGTACCACACACATCATTTTTTTGGATTTAATTTAATCATTAGTTTAATATCTTTAAATTATTAGTTTACTATATTTTTAAAATTTCTGTCTTTTGTTTTAGGTATTTGTTGTCTTTTGTGTATTATGTGTGCGTGTGTCCAAATAAAATAATTTTCTTTCTTTCTTTCTTTCTATGTGCTGGAATGGCGACACCACATTGGACCCTTTGGTCGCAGGGAGCCGTTGGATGCTGGCGGCTCGAGGTCGTTGTGTTTGGAAGTCTATGCAAGAGATATAAGTTCAGCAGTGGACGTCCATCAGCTGTTAATGATGATAATGTATATCAAATCACAGGAGCTATATTAGAACCGTTTCCTGATGTTCATTTTTAAGTTGTATTATACTTATTTGTTGTTCTGTTCCGGTGTGAAAAGCAAGAGGTAATTCAAGAAATAGCGACATCATCTGTATAAACAATCATTCAGAAAGCGAGAAGTGTTGAAATATTTTTGATGAAGTTAATACAATTAGAACCAGTTTTAGAACATTTTATTACGTAAATTTTTTCATCTTGGTTAACGTAATTTGTTAATATACACTTCTGGTAAAATTGTTACCTTTGCTTCAGATTGGTATTTTAGTTTTTAAATCCAAATCCTCTAGGTATACCTTATCGTTTGTTTTTCTGACAGTCGTGCAAGGTAGTGAAGTTGGTATATGCATTTTGTAGATACAAAAACGTATCGGAACATTGTTTCGTCCCGAGAGAAGGCAGCGATGCGCGCTGTTCACCCGGCGTGCCGTAAAACAAATTGCCAGATTGTATCACGTACATCAACCGTGAAAGCGAAGATTGAAATCTAGGAGACTGCAGCTAAAGCGTCGAACTGTGTACTGAAGAGTTGCGGATTGCTTTGGATAGATAAGGTACCTAAATCTTGCTCTGTTTGTTTATATTGGCGCCTTAGAGCGATGGTTGAGTTATGAGTTACTTTATGTCATCATCAACATCGCTATGCGTCCACTGGACAAAGGCTTCTTTTAAGCAACACCAGCATTCTATATTTTTAGCTTTTTGCATCGATTGATGTCAGTGACCGGTGTGGTCGTCGCTCTTCCGCGCTTTGGCAGCCTCCGCAGTGCAGTGGTATTCGAGGTGGATTTACAAGACTGAGCTCTTGGGTTAGATGGACTGAGTGAGGTTTTCTTAATTGGTCCAGGTCTGGCTTGTGAAGGCTTTGGCCGTGGCTAGTTACGACGTACCGTCAAGCGATTTAGCGTTCCGGTATGATGTCATGTAGAAACCGAAAGGGGTGTGGATTTTCATCCTACTCCTTGCAAGCTAGCCCGCTTTTATCTGATTGCATCATCATTTACCATCAGGTGTGATTGTAGTCAAGGGCTAACTTGTAAAGAATAAAAAAAAAACTAGTTAAAACTTAAGCTGGACAAACTTTTAGCTTTTATAAAATAGCGAAGTTCTGGCCATGACAGTCCTTTGGTGTATACAGCTACTCTATACTATACTATACTAACAGCTACCCTATTCACTATCTTTGATGTATGCTAGTTGACATTTAATTGAGAGATTCTATGTAACAAATGTTATCCGGTGTCTACTGGTGGAAATCATACAGTAAGTAGATCAACATCAAATAAATGTATTTGATGTTTATTATAAAAGGTTGATAATAAAGACTAAAATAGTGAATAGGCCAACAGGATGTACGAGTTTTGTCTTAACACATCAATCACTGATGAAATACGATTAAAACACTTTCAATTCAATTAGGAATTTGAGAAGAATATAATGAATTCTGAAATCGGGGAAACGCGGGTCCATTTAATAAAAATCGAGCTCGAAGAGTCAGTGGAACAGAAAATCGAACCCACGGCCCATCGACCGTTTAACAGGTGTACAAATTAAATTACTACGCCCTTTTAAACTCCCTTTGTAATAGAATCATAATTAAATAAGGGCTTTTAACTATTAGGTATATTTAGTAAGTGCCTGAGGGTTGATAATAGTGAATCACGAAAATTCGCTTTCTAACTACGAACTCCATTTTAGTCATCTCTACGTATAATGTCAGCCACTGACGGTCAAGTAATCATGCCTGCAGTGCTAACGGCTTGACGTTCGATAAAACTGATCGTGTTTTGGTCGCTATGATGTCATGCATACACGATCAGATTTATAGGACGTCAAACTGTTAGCGCTGTAGACATGTGAGATTACTTGATCGTCAGTGGCTGACATAAAGTTAGTTACTACTTACTATGTATTGCTGTCTGTATGTCTGTTTGTGATGAACTGAACAGATTTTTATGCGATTTTCACTAATCTATTCTGATATTATAAAGAGTTTGTTTGTTTGTTTGATTGAACGCGCTAATCTCAGGAACTACTGTACTGTTGTACAGAAATCACTGTTAGATAGCCCATTTATCGAGGATGGCTATAGGCTTTATTATTTATTATCTGTGTATTCTTACGGGAACGGGAACCACGCGGGTTAAACCGCGCGGCATCAGCTAGTATATTATACACTAGCAAACCCCCGCGACTTCGTTCGCGTGAATTTTAATAGTTCACAAAACACTCGGGTATCCTGTACTTTTCGAGATAAAAACTAACCTACTTTTCCCAATAAACTCCTATAACTTCCGGGGAAAGTCCCATTAAAATCAGTTCAAGCGTTACAAAGATTTGCCTTTACAAACAGACAGACAGACTGGCGACAGTATTATTTATATATTGTTTTGATGACACTCTCAAGTCCAATGCACTAATAGGTTCCATCAGCATTGACACTTGTCACTTCCATGCATTCTGTGAAGACAACATGAATGTTCGTCTCGTCAAATTGATATGTATTGTTTATGAACTGCTAGTTACATGTAACGCCTTGTTGGTTCAGCGGTTAATATATTTAGTTTCATATCACGAGGTCATGAATTCGAGATCTGGGTCGAGCTATACATTCATTCTTCCCTTTTCCCAATTCTCAGTACTACTGGAGTCTGGAGTTAGCAAATGAGTGCTGTTATTAAGCAAATGGTCATTATCAATTATCATCTGGGACGAAAAGTACTAAATCTCAACAAAAATTGCTAGTAATATTTTTTTTATAGATTTAAGAATATTTGCCATTTTTTTTTTAATATGATCAATATTCCCATTCCCCTCCAACTAGTCGGGAAAGACTGTAATAAGAGTGGGTACGACAATAGAGCAACGGGGCGGGAATCGAACCACCACCTCTCGGTGATGAATCCAAGTTCTTAATATACTTGTAGTTAAAAATGCATCATAATTTTCAAAATTTTGATAGTAATATTTACTCAACCATCAAATGCTCTGTTTTCTGCCTCGACAGACTGACAGTAAATACTCTTATTTATAGTAATCCAATAATGGTCACTGACCTAATTGTAAGTTTAACACGAAGTCTAAGAAGTTCAGAGAAAATTTAAAAATCTTTATATATTATTTTTAGATTTAACGCAAACCTTTTACCTATATATAATAAACTAGCGGACGCCCGCGACTTCATTCGCGTAGAAATTGGTTTAAACTTTATTTTCCTAATTATGTTTCTGGTAATAAAAACACCAATTTTTATGTGGTATTTACCCTATTACACTCCCTTGTTTTTTTAATTCAATAGATAAATTAACCCACGTTTAAACACTTCAGAGGTAGACTTTTAAAACTTTAATCGCATTAGGATTTTTCTAGCTGTAGATATACCATTTGGTATACATAAATTTTCAACCCCTATAATATAACCACCTTTTGTTTTGATTTTCACTTCGAAAACTAAAAAACCATATAGGGATGACAGATCCAATCAATAACTTGATCACTTGACCTGTCGATTGCGAATGTCATTCCCATACATTTTTTAATTATCGAAGCGTTTGTCATTGTAGAAAAAGAATCGACGTAATACATAGCTGCATACCTCGTCTGATGCCACCTATGCTAACCAACGAGATAGTCTATCTATATCTATACTAATAATGAAGCTGAAGATTTTGTTTGTTTGAACGCGCTAATCTCAGAAAATACTGGTCCGATTTGAAAAATTCTTTCAGTGTTAGATAGCCTATTTATTGAGGAAGGCTATAGGCTATATATTATCTCCATATTCTCACGGGAACGGGAACCACGCGTGTGAAACCGCGCGACGTCAGCTAGTTAAGTATAATTTAGAGATACATCATATTATTTTTATTGAAGTTAAACTTTTAGAGGCTCATTTTTTTTTAATGTTCAATATTCAAAATTGACTTCCAGTTTAAGTGGTGTAACGCGGCGAGTCAATTATTTCCCAACCGAGGTGCGCATCGGAAAGCAACGGTTCCAGGAATTTTCACAGGAAAATTCCTCCCAGCAGTTCGAACCGCAATTACTTGCCATTCAAAGACATTGGCAGGAAACTAGTTCGGAAGGAAAATCGTTCAAGATTACTTAGCTAGCTCAGTGTTTACGTACTGAATGACAGCTTTTGTTAAGCAGATACACAATAGGCTAGTTGACACTTTTTTATAAAACGGTCTTATATTTTTCAGTATTGTTCTATTTAATCGTAAATAAATATATAAAAAATTTTGAAACTTTCATCATTATCAACCCATATTCGGCTCACTGCTAAGCTCGAGTCTCCTCTCAGAGTGAGAGGGGTTAAGCCAATAGTACACCACGCTAGCCTAATGCGGATTGGCAGACTTCACACACGCAGTGTTTTTCCTTGACCGTTTAGACACGTGATATTTAATTTCTTAAAATGCACACAATTGAAAAGTTGGAGGTGCATGCCTTGGATCGGATTCAAACCCAAACCCACCGGAATCGGGGGCAGTGGTCATATCCAATGGGCTATCACGGCCTTTGAGACTTTAATACTCCCAAAGTTTAATATTCAATTGAACTTTTGATTATACGTCCAAAAACGCTGTCCGACATGGTCTAATAGTTTCGTTTTGTTTACTAGTTTCGCATTTCAGTTTTTTGTTTGGATCGTTTTAAATCAAAAAATCAGACATTCTTTTCTTTGACGTGTATAGGTATGTTTACTAAGACTATGACGTCACAAAATGGCGGACAGTATTTTTTGCGATTGGAAAAATACATCAAATAAGTAATTTTTACTTGAGTTTTAAAAGTAATCTTTTACTGTTTTTTTATCAAAATTGGCATATATCGAAGCCTTACTTCAAGCACTTTAAAAATTAATATTGTTTTTATTAAACTACCTTACCTTATTAAAATACAGGTAAAATGGTGTATTAGAAGGACTAGAGCTCTTTGAACTACCTTGATGGTTCAGTGTGTATCCTGTGAGATCACGAGATCGAGGGTTGGGTTGTGAAGTACTGAGCTTTTATTTATTCTAAGAAATATTCAATAAAATTTCTCAGTTCGGAATTACGAGTAAGTTGGTGATATAACTCTCCAGTGCCTTGGAAGTAGGTTAAGCTGTCGATCGCGGTTATTATTATTAACCGCTAAGTAATTTAAAATAACAACCCTAGCGTGGTGGGTCTAAGCTCCATATCCCCTCTCCTGTACGGTGGGAAGCCTGGCCGCCGACAAATACTTCGAAACTAAATAAATATACGGGAACGACAGATCCGATCGATATATTGATCACGTGGCCTATCGATGGCAAATGTCATTCCTATACATTATTTAATTCTCTAAGCGTTTGCGATTATAGAAAGAGAATCAATGTATCACATGGCTACAGACCCTGATTAAACATTCAGAATGACTCAGTGCTTCACAGGACATGGGGTCTTTAGGCAGTATACAACACGTATCAAAAAAACGGAGAGCTCAAAATGCATGTACTGCATTGACCCCAATGATGATGCAGAACATACATTTTTTTCCTGGCCTCGGTTCCGAGCTGAAATAGAGGAAGTAACGAAGGACCTAGGACAAGAGATGACAGCAGACAATGTAATAAATATAATGCTGGATGCAGTGAGAAATGGAATATAGTTAGGAATTATCTAGATAATATAATGAAATAAAACTCGCGACGTTGGTGGTAAAAAAAAGACCCTGATTAGTTCCATTTAATATCAATAAACATGAAAAAAGAGAATCCATATCAAATTAACAACACCGTTTCACATAAAACCGAGCCGAAGTACATTTTACCTCCCAAGGGGCTAAAAGTTTTAGAATCTTTACAGCCCGATATATGACTGTCATTTGGGATAACCACTATTTGGTTTTATCTTCAAGAAGATATCGACTTTATGTTTTGGGTCAAAGGGTAGATATTGGTTTGGAAGGACGCATGTCATTATGACCAACTTCAAAGGAGTTTAAAATTGGATATTGTAAGTTTTCGTACTCAGCAGACCTACTACTTTTCTTTGTAATGGTTTGGTACAATTCATAGGTTGAAAGCGATTACCTATATTTTTTTCTATTTCATTATATACTTATTCACTCACATATCTGCACTAATTTGTGCATTTTAAAAAAATGTTTGAATACAATAGGGATGATGACAGTTTTTTAAATTGTATATAAATTAAGAGTATGCTAATAGTAAAGCAATTTTGTAAAAGTAACAGGGTATCTGCGATCATTACTTTCGGAGCTACAGGGATTTAAAGAGTCAGATTTGCGGCGCTACCGCGGATCCCTGAAAAACGTCCCATACAAAATGGCTCGAAATAATGACGTCATAGGCAATGTAATGATCGTTAGATTTGTATGCGCGTTCAAACAAAATTACTAATATCTTTGTTATTTGTGCGTTTATGTTTATAGTTCATATATTAAAAAGTGACACATTTAATGTAAAGAAGCTAAAACTGTATGAATTTTCATCTAATTACGATAAAATATTTTTAATAGTTTTTGAAATTTTATAATCTCATTTATTTTGCAAATATCCAGACAATCTTTGCTTTTTATGTATAAATTAGTTAACATTGACCCTATTTACCCGAATGTATCATAAAAATCAATATATTCAAACCTAGTCATCATCCCCATTGCATCACCATCTAGAAGTACTAGGAGAACATCTATGTAAGATATGTAATATAAATGTCCTGCGACATGTTATATTCTGCTTCTTCCGCCAACTATTACCTATAATACATAATTATAGAAGATTCTGATTCGTCATGATCATCATCATATCAGCCGATGGACGATGCAATATCTCGTCGATATCAAGAGTCTTACTCACTACGATTACATATTTTAAAGTTCAAGGATAGATAAAGGCGTGCGTTACATGGGTAGTCAGAATTATTTGAATTACTTTGCATGAAAACATAAAAAGTTTTTTTTAGTTAAACAAAAAAATATTCAGATAATCAGTTGGGCTTATACCTGTATATATACTAGAATACATTACATTTACATGACTCAAAATTATTACTCAGTTTCAACTGATTTATTTAATTACATATTAAAACGCTGTAAGCTTGTGACTTGTCACCCACTGCAATAGTCATAACAAAGGTGCTATGCAGCAACCGTATTCAGTTACTAATGTTATCACCATCCCGGAATAACTGAAACTTTTATTATTACAGGACTCAGTGCGGGGCAAATAAACAATAACCTTTTTAAGGCTTCATTGTAAGGCTGTTTGCAAAGGATTCCTTTTGGCGTATTTCAATGTACGAATATGCGTTGGATTTTCTATGTGAATACTTCAGTATGTTTGGTATAAGTAAGAAAAGAAAATTATAGGCTTACATGTAGGCTTTGTAATGTTTTTGCTGTTGTTAATAATTAAAACTATGATAATTAATACTGGTTATAATCCATTGATTATTTTCTGCCCATTGCCACTTCAGCTTCGTGGTTCGCTGAGCTATGTCAGTGACTTTGGTTCATCTGCGGATCTCCTCATTGCAGATTCGATCACGCAGAGAAACTCCAAGCATAACTCGCTCCATTGCCCGCTGAGTTACCCTGAGCCTAATATGGCTCATAGTTAGCGACCAATTTTCAAATCCGTAGGTCATCACTGACAACATGTATCATGTAACAAAGATTTTTCCTTTAGTTCTATCTTGAGCGCAGGTTTAAACCGTAACATATGCTTCTATACATCTCTGTCATTACAAAACTTGATAAAAAGTTTAGCCATCGAAAATTTACGGATCAGATTTCGCGCAGATATGAAAAACTTTCCCCCTTGAATTGCAAACACATCAAACTGCTGAATCCTCAGAGAGTTACGTGCGAACCGATTTTGTTCATATTCAAAGTTTATTCATATCCGGCTGTGTTTCCAGCGAATGCGCCCGCACCAAAAGTGTTCATTATTCAAGTAGACATTTACAATCTCTTTTGAATGCATTCTTGCATTTGTTTGATGGATTTGCAATTTTCGAATACTTTGCATTGAAAAGCAGCGGATTTCTGACATTTCGTCCAAAAAGAAGTCGAACTCTGACAATTTTTTGTGATTTATTTCAGACTAGATCGACGCCCCGCGTTTTAACTTGCGTAGTTCCCGTTCCCGTGAGAATTCAGAGATAAAATATAGCCTATGACACTCACAAATAACGTGGCTTCTAGTGGTAAAAAAATTTTCAAAATTGGTTCAGAAGATCCAGAGATTGCCCCCTACAATACTATAAACTTTACCTCTCTAGAATATTACTTTCAAATCAATTATTAAATTTTCAACAGTCGATCTTATTTTAACAAATCTAAATATTCGTCAATTATCGCGATCGTGAAAAAAATAACAGATAAAAATTAAAATTAATATTTTTAAGTTTTTCCACCTTATAATTACGTACATTATGATTATTATAAGCAACTTATCACTAGTCTGTGTATTTTTAATCGACCTCAAAAAAGGAGGTTCTCATTTCTAGTTAACTCATATGTTTTTTTTTTGTTTTAAATTGCATTTCACCTCAAATACCTAATCCATCTTTCTATTGGTGAAAATCATATTAAAATTGTTAAAACGGCGGAAAATTTTAACTTATAAGTAGCGACGTACAGATAACTTGTTTCTTTATTAAAACAAATTGTAATTTTCTGCACTTTATGAAAGCTAATAAAAGATAGCAGTTTGATATTTCAACCGGTTTTATTATTCTGACTCCATGTAAAGACTGGACGGCCATAGAACGGTAAGGTGACAAGGCGTTTCTTTAAAGTAGTATTAGATGGAAGACCAGTCCATCTGATGTTAAGTGAAAACATCGCATATGATAAGAGCGTTTACTATTTTTTTCATTATCTATAGGAACGCGTTCTGTTCTTATAACTCCCTTGGGTATATAGCATTGCTTGTCTGCCGAAGTATGGCAGCATTACTTCCCCAGCTCATAAAGAGCTCTACTAAGTACTATTATTTTGAGATATCTAGATCACAAATAGTCACAAACCGATGGACAGGAGCTTGTAAAAATACAGATGGTTGTTTGTCCCCCCCCAGCACAGTTCAATCTGATGTTATAAAACCAGCATGTTACAGGTAGAGCAGGATAGTTAGTCATAGTCCTTGAAAGTCTACTTGACTAAGACCCTGCGATGATGTTTGATAGTCCATTATCTACCATATTTAAGCAAGATAAACATTTTAGAGTTCGGGTCATGGTAGCTTTGAAAGGTTATAGGACTTAGAGTCCTCAATCATTCAAGGTTTATAGTACATATTTTTTACCATTTCCTCAGCCGACTGACATATAATTTCATGACAACACTCTTCAACGTACTTAATGACAACTCTTCACCGTACCTACTTCATAAAAACTCTCCCATACTTCATGACAACTCTTCACCGTACTTCATAACATCTCTTCAACGTACTTCATGACAACTCTTCACCGTACTTCATAACAACTCTTCACCGTATATCATAACAACTCTTCACCGTATTTCATAACGACTCTTCCCATACTTCATGACAACTCTTCACCATACTTCATAACAACTCTTCACCGTACTTCATAACAACTCTTTCCATATTTCATGACAACTCGTCACCGTACGTCATAACAACTCTTCCCATACTTCATGACAACTCTTCACCGAAAACCTTATTATTTAACGGTGATGATAATGATGATCATCAAGGAGTAGAGATAACGACTAAAGTCAAAATCTCAATCTCTCGTGATCTCGTGGTCACTCTACGCCACAGGTAAGTGTACGAATTATTAATCTCCGACCAATACCCAGACACCGCCCGAGGTACTCTCGGCGCACGTAAAAGTGTAATTAAACCCGAATTAAACTATGATTAAACGTAGGTGCAAAAGTCTATGGCTTGATTGAGATTTGATGGTGAATATTTCAATAATATTCATCACTAGCTAACGCCGCGCGGTATCACCCGCGTGGTTCCCGTTCCCGTAGGAATTCGCGGGTAATATATAGCCTATATAATATAGAGCCTTCCTCGATAAATGGGCTATCTAATACTGAAAGAATTTTTCAAATCGGACCAGTAGTTCCTGAGATTAGCGCGTTCAATTAAACAAACAAACAAACTCTTCAGCTTTATAATATTAGTATTAGATTAATCACTATCAACCTTATTAAGTAATTTAATTAAAGAAGTAATTTTGATGGAATCCGTGGCGCAGTGGTAGTGGTGGCGATCCCCGGCTGGGTCAATTGAGGTTTTCTTAATTGGTCCAGGTCTGACTTCGGTCGTGGCTAGTTACCACCCTACCGACAAAGACGTACCGCCAAGCGATTTAGCGTTCTGGTACGATGTCGTGTAGAAACTGAAAGGGGTGTGGATTTTCATTCTCCTCCCAACAAGTTAATCCGTTATAAATACATAAACTAACGCATACCCTGAGGATTCATTATGAAACTTTGTACGTATATATTGTGCCTACCCTAGTTAAATACCATGAGCACGCCACTGGCTATAAGCTATGTGGCTTCAGTTGATTTTCCTTTATTCGAGTTCTGAGTCAGACTATGAAATACTGAGCTTTAATTTCATCCAAAAAATTCTCAATCATTTTCCGCCCTAAGTTAGGAACTTGGATGTGTGACACTTCCTTACCTCGAAGAATAAGTTTAGCTGTCAGCTCCAGTCTTAATTAGTATCAACTAATAGTGATCGTTGCAAAGTATTTTTTTTTAATAGACACAAGTAGCAGCCATAAGAAGTCTATTGCATCTTACCTGGCTGGTGGGAGGCTTCGGCCGTGGCTAAATACCACGCTACCGGCAAAGACGTACCGCCAAGCGATTTAGCGATCCGGTACGATGCCGTGTAGAAACCGAAAGGGGTGTGGATTTTCATCCTCCTCCTAACAAGTTAGCCCGCTTCCATCTTAGACTGCATCATCACTTACCATCAGGTGAGATTGTAGTCAAGGGCTAACTTGTAAAGAATAAAAAAAAAACCTGAGCAACAATTAGATAGGTGATGACAGTGTTTCCCAAACTGCATAATATTCTAGTAGTAAAGTTCGGAGCACGTAATAAAGGCCATTAAAACTGCATTAGAGGGACGGTGAACCTCGAATGCAAATTTACTCAAGTGTGCACGCTTTATTATAGCCTAGCGTACTCTTTCCGCTACTATGGGAACTCGAAGAGTAACTGAACCTTCGGTAAATTCGCATTTCACTATCCGCAATTGCTAAGAGAATAGTTTTACTCCAATGACGAAAAGATTGTTTTCTGAGCATATATATAAATAAATAAATAAATAAATATACTTAAACAATACACATCACTATCTAGCCTCAAAGTAAGCATACAGAGTAGCTTGTGTTATGGGTACTAAGATAGTTTATATTATAATATTCATATACATTTATATACTACATATAAATACTTATATAATGTATAAATACACACAGACACTGGAAAACACCCATGCTCATCACACAAATATTTTCCAGTTGTGGGAATCGAACCCACGACCGTGGATGCAGAAAGCAGGGTCACTACCCACTGCGCCACGCGGCCGTCTTATGATTGTAAACTTATTTCGTGCTTGCTAGTCATGATAATATTTTTACACGGTTTCGTTTATTATACTTACGCCAAATTTTGAGTTCGCTCTGTACACGTATATATGTGCGGATTCCAATAGGGTGATGGTGGCTGAGAGCCGTGATAGCCCAGTGGATATGCCACCACTTCCTACCCTGCCTCCGATTCCGGAGGGTGTCGGTTCGAATCCGATCCGGGGCACGCACAACTTTTCAGTTGTGTACATTTTAAGAAATTAAATATCACGTGTCTCAAACGGTGAAAGAAAAACATCGTGAGGAAACCTGCACACCGGAGAATTTTCTTAATTCTCTGCGTGTGCAAAGTCTGCTAATCCGCATTGGGCCAGCGTAGTGAAGCGCATTCTGAAAGGAGACTCGAGCTCAGCAGTGAGCCGATTATGGGTTGATAATGATGATAATGATGATAGTGGCTGCATAGTTCAGCTTAGCGCAATGTCAGAGTGGACTTGAAGTTTGGCTTAAACTGTACAACTATAAAATGGCGAGTTAAGGATAAAATATATAAAATAAAAAAACAAATAAACTCTCTGTCTTAATTTTTAGCACAGCAGCCTATTTGTGATATTATATTTTATTGTTTTAGTAGTACGAGAGTGACTTAGGGATCCTTAATTTTTCAATTTCTCATAAAATTTTACGCAGTTTTTTTAGTTAATTCACAGTTAACTAGTTTATTAAACAAAAAAAGTGTGTCAGCTCCGACGCACGAATGGAGTTTACTCTTTTCAATAGCAACGCCTGAAAAGTGAAAGGTGCGCAACCGAGGTGCAGCGCTGCGTGCGCGCCCGCCAACAGCGTGCACGTGCGTGCGGACGCGCTAGGCATGTGCACGCTATGGCGGCTACGTACGGTGAAAGGTGCGCAGAATAGGTTGCGCACAAAAAACGTACCGAGGGGTATAAATGAAAAATCGATTGTTAAGGAGTAAACTCCAATAAGTTATGAAATGACATGCGTTACGTTTTTTGTGCGCAACCTATTCTGCGCACCTTTCACCGTGCGCTGTGCCGCCAACAACTTGCACATCGCACCAATGTGCACGCTGTAGGCGGGCGCGCACGCAGCGCTGCACCTCGGTTGCGCACCTTTCACTTATAAGGCGCGAGTATTGAGACGTGCTTCGAGCTAACTTTTTGTTTTTTTTAACATACACACTTTTTTTTGTTGGTAAACAGTGCACATCGAGTAGGGCTTTAGTAATACTTATGTTAAAGAAGACTAAATGTATAGAATTGTAAAATAACTAATAGACTTTATAATATACTTCACATTATATATTTTACTCTTACAATGATATAATCATTAAACAAACAAGCCCAATAACATATAGTATATAGGTATAGTCGCCTATACAGCATACCCTATGTACGTCTCAATACACTCACAGCTAAATTAGAAAGTTGCGCACTAAAGGCACGTGACACTTTTTCGTTAGTTCAGTTGGTTTTACCCCTCGGATTTTTCTCATACCGGGCGCCTTATATATAAAAAATCGATTCTTAAGGAGTAAACTCCAATAAACTCCAACAAATGGCCCACTTGTGAGGAATATAATAATGCGCTGCCTCGACCATAGGGCAAGTTTCATTAAACCTGTAGGATAATCATGATCCGCAGTCACAAGGGATCGACTATATAGAGAGTTAAACTCATAAAATCCATTTATCACGGACTAACAGCGATGACAAAAATTACATAAACAAAATCGAGTTTCAGTAGTAACAGAATTTCTCATAGACGAAAGTATTTCAATAAAATGAGACGCGACCTTAATGTCTTGCTCGCGTTCTATTTGCCGAAGTTTTTGTTCTATTCAGGGTTCCGTAATGAAACGACAGAATTATCATGGAATGTATTTTTAAAAGCCACTGCAGGGCCAGGACTCCCTATAAAAGGACCCAGAAGTCAGTTACCTGGTATAAAAGTATATAGAGATGATAATATGATGTATAAATAGGCTCTGGATCAATAATTGGTTTAATAAAAGTATGTTCTAGAAGAAAACGACATTTATTTTATCGCTCTTATTGTTCAAAAAGTTAAACAGAATATTACTACTAACGACTGACTTGCCTAAAAACCTATTATTAACCATTGTTAGCTATCATTAATGATAGTTTGGACATGAGTTTTTGAGGCAACCTATTCGTAGTATATGTTTTAACGTACTAAAGATTATAAACACTTTTCATCCAATAAACAGATGGGTGAAGGTCGTTTGTAATACGGATCTAGACTTATTCTATTACTATTAATTTAACTACTTTATCATTTTGGTTACACTATGATTATAATTAGTACGGAAATGAAAAAGGCGTCTCATACATTTCGAAACCAGTAACGTGGAGGAAAACGGGTGGGTAAATAAAGAAATACCCACGTAAAGGGGGGGAGGTTCTCGTATCAAATTAAGATCACGTCTGTTAGCCGGGTTTGTGGAGAATTTATAATGTAGGCGACAGAACGAATTACTTTCGGAATGTGTTACTTTATTTATTTTTACAGCGCGGTTTCTCCCGTGTTCCCGTGAGATTATATAGATTAAAAACAGCCCGGGTAGCTTGCTGATAGTATAGCTTTCCATTGGCGAACAATGTTAAAATTTTCCCACAGTTTTTTTAAAACAGAAGTCCTGTGCTTCCAACATTAGGCTGCGTTCTAAGTGACGACGCACAATGTTTAAGGAATCTGTGACGGACGAAACTACTGTTGAAAGAAACGCTCTCACTCAAGACAAATTCATACACGCTGTTACTCTGGACGCAGCCTAAAAGTGAACGTGCGACGAAACTACAAGCATCAGTTTACAAAACTAATAACAGAGCGTGGTACACAAAAAGCGACATCTGCCGGCAAATGACCTTTCATTTCGGACGTCCATGACTAATATATGCACCAGATATTGTCGCCCTGAGAGACACGGCATTCGGCATGCAAATTAACATGCGAATAAACCGTCTATTCGTATTCTAGACGACGAGTCTACTTGCCGTTCAATTTTGAACTCTATTGTTATGTGCGTTGACGTGACATTCCATTGTGACATGTTCAAAATTCGCTTCCAGTGGATGCGAGGATATAAAAAACCAGCAAACTATGTTTGGTGCTTTTTATAATTTATTCTGGAACTAGCTGATGTCCGCGAGTTTGTCCGTGTATTTACTGGTAAGATATTTAGGGTCCCGCGGGCGATTTTTGGTTTCTTCGGGATAAAACGTAACATAAGTCATATTCCAGATTATAATAATAGTTTCTATTTTATCTAGTTCATTTTGTGTAACGAAGTAACAAACAACAGTATAGATAACTCTTTATGAATAATTATTTATATTCTCCTGAATAATATTCAAATTCTGGACAAAATAAATTGTTTTTCATCGATAAAATGCATTTAGTCATTAAAAATAATTACTTATAAGTTATGAATGCAACTTTCTATCTAACTAGTTGACCCCGCGCGGTTTCATCGGCGTGGTTCCCGTTCCCGTAAGAATATGGGGATAAAATAAAATAGCCTATAGTTTTTGAGGATAGTGTAGCTTTCCAACAGTGAAAGAATTTTTCAAATCGGTTCAGTAGTTTTAGTGCCCATTTAATGCAAAGAAATAAACAATCAAATTTTTCCTCTCTAAAATATAAGTATATAGTTTAGTATTGTATAGGAAAGCAGCTGTACTTAGTTGAAAAGACTTTCTTTCTACCGTAATTTAGATGTTTGCCTGTGGTAACTAGCTACGGCCAATGTCTGCCATCAGGCAAAAACACAATACTACATTTTTCAATTTAATTCTCTACCATCTTTCAGCATAACAGGGGTATATAAGTATAGGCCTAAAGTAAAAATCCATTAACAAATAAATACATTTCCATCCAAAACGGAGTACTACCGCTGAAAGGCAGAGTAATTATAATTTGGAACGTTTGCAAAGCGCTTACAATTCCTCCAAACACTTTTCATGATTTAAAATTGTTTATTTATTGAAAAACATCTCTTGTCCGTGGGGCCATGGACGCTTAACCGAATAAACGCTGCGTTTTTTCTTTATATACATATTAATTAATTAATTATTTTATAGCTGACAAAATAAACAGGGTGGTACCCTTTCAAACCATTGCTTAATAAAGTAACACTTCGCCGGAAATAAATAGACTGCGAGGGTACCTAAAACAAACTATCGTCTATCGCGTATTGGATCTCCGCTGCAAACTTCAGCTCTAAACGTTGAAAACAAATGCATAGTGATCCCTGAAATTGCTTATCGGTTACGCAAATCTAATTAATTACTGCGTATTTGATATAATAAATAAGAAAATAAATAGTGTGGTCCCGAAATGCCAAAAAATCGTTGTAATTTGTAACGGTATTCTTCAAGCAGATTTAGAGAAGCATCGAGCGACGAGTAGACTACAAGACCGTGAACAAAAATTACCTGTGAAATGAACCAACGTGAACGCTTAGAAAGCTGTTACTATATCAGAAAATAACTCTGAGCACTATGTCGCCATTTCTGAGCGGTACAGTGGTGAATAGTAAGGCTTGCGACCCTTATATTTCGACTCATGTGCTGAAAATATGTGGGTTCATTTCACATGTAATTTTTGTTCAAGGGCTTGTAGTCTAGAGCTAAGGTGCGAGAATCAGCGTCGAGCATAAAAAAATCATTGTGTTTGTGGTATAATCGATGCAAATTTTGCCGATAATTGCTATGAACAAGTTTGTACAAGCGTCTATTATTTTCAATCAGCGCTACCAGCGTCAGCGTTGAGCGGCAAAATCAAATGTTTTTGTTTCGGGAAGACCACAAATCATTGCAAATTGTAGCGATAATTGCTGAGAACGGATTTGCAGAGATTTGTTTTGTTTATTCACCCATAAAATTAGCTTATTATTAATTTTGTGGAACAGTCATAATAGAAAGCTGGTTTTGTAATATCTCCGCGGAAATAATTTAGTGGTTTTGTAAAATATTAAGGTGCCTAGAAGATTACGGTGCCTACAATTCTACGATGTTTTTTCCCTTTTACGAGATTCTACAAATCTATAATGTTTTTTCTCCTATAAACAAAAAAAAAATAATTATGTAAAAGTTTTAGTATTTTGTCCTACTGTTCTCAAAAAAAAAATGATTTTTTTACTATAAATGCGAATATAAATTTGTGAAACTTACTTACTTAAAGTACCCACTGTTTCCGATACCTATACTTACTTGTAGAAGGCTGTTTGGTTTCTTCGCCTACTCATCTCCTGGCAGAATATCCTGAGAGAATCTGTCATACAAATCGGTAGTAAAGTCAGTACAAGTAGATAAACTTCACAAAAGTGGTTGTAAACTGAAACTATTAAACAATTAATCAACAAAAGTTATTATGATATTCAAAACTTTTTTTAGGTATAACAATTTTTACTACTTTACTAAAACATAAACCATTATTTAAAATAAATTAAAACTAAGAATTAACAGTATATTAAATTTAAATTTATAATAAATAAAATAATTACCTATGGACATAAACCAATATTAATTTTTCATTTTATTATTTATTTTGTAATTGTGATATTTTATTAATTAAATTTTATATTTTCATTTAAATATATCTATGTATAGATAAGATAATAACATTCATACACCAGTAATTATGGTAAAATGTAGTAAATGTAAAACGGCTCAATTTTATATTTTTGTGTCTAACGACCAGTTTCTTCATCGCAAGTAACAGTCAAAGTAACGTCATAAATCAAAAGTGATAGTCTTATTCACTGAAAAATAAAGTCTTCTTTACTACTTACTACTTTTACTGTTACTTTAGCTTTACATGAAGAAACTGGCTGTAAATGACTATTCATTCATTTTCAATTTGATTTTATAGTTTCATGTGTCGCGATAGTCCCGTGGCCCAGCCGTGAACCCGCAAGGCGCGGCAATGATTGATGGGCGGGTGTTATAAAAGGTGCGATAAAAATGCTTTGGCCCAACAATGCGGAGCAATTTACGCGGCTTCTTCCATTTACTGGGATGCGTAAATGAATGGGCTCATTATTTATTATTTGCTTGTAATAAATAGGGTGACCATGATTTAGATAACAATCTGGGAATTAAGCAGGCGGGAGAATGTACACGAATTTGGGCAATTAGACTACATCACATTTTGAAATGTTGATGCATTTTGGACAGAATTACTTATTGCCTCATTATACTACTGCCGCACAATGACAACAACCCTGTATCGAAATATCCATTTTTTCATCGATATAAATCGTTAGATGGGCCCCTCCATACTAAAGAATGCACAATTTTATGTCATTACCCAAAGACGTGCAGGCGCACATCTTATCTTAATACTTGACAAGCGCATGGTGTGAGTAGACGTGGACTTAAAAAATATGTACTGTTTTTATTTTAAATTTTATGCCCTTAATTATGCGTGTTCATTTTGGAAGAGTAAAAACACAGGCCACAACATGAATAAAGTGAAATGTGTTACGAGTGATGACGTACTCAATGTGCGAAACCAATGACAATTCTGCGACGCTTCGAGGCCCATCTAACGATCTACGATCGATGCATTTTTTAGTAAATCGTAGTTCTTTGTTCGAAGTGAAAGTTTTTTATAGATAATATCGCATTTCGCAGTACTTGAAAAATATATTACTAAATACCAATATAGTTGATAGGTTGCCATGTGCGAGGACCAAATTCATATTATGTGTTGCCACAAAACATTGTATCTAATACCGGTAATTAATACGGTAATTCGGTAATTTATTAACCGCTAATCAGTATCTTGAAATCAAACATATCTGTTTGATTTCAATGTGTAATAAACAAACCAACAGATTTTTGTATACACAGCAAGGGTGTACAAAAACGCTACTTTTAAATATTGGATAGAAGCAGGCGTTACTTTGCGTAAGTTCGTCATGATTATATAATGATTTATTTATTTTGCTATCCTCCGCGAAAAGCCGACGAACCCATGCGACAACGTCACCCGACAAAATACTCTCTAATTTAATTTATTTTATTTATTTATTTAAACAGGCCAACAACATTTACATAATATAATAAATCTCTACGTACGTTTCACCCCGAAACCGGAGCATCTTCAGCAGATGTTGACTCTACAACGTGCAATTGCAAAGTAAAGTGCTACTTTTAAAGTCCCATTTAAAAGCACAAAAAATCCATTTTCATGGTAACCCTACTTGGATATCCATCATAGTTAGTCCCTTACTAATTTCCCTCGCCATTACCACAATATTCTTCGGTTCACGCATTTTGCGCATCATTTCCAACCCGGCCGCATAAAATATTCAATTGCCTTAATTTACATTTATTCCACGACTAGATCCACCCTCGGTTCCGCCCGCGGGAATTCCGCCACGCACTCCATTTCGGTCCGATGTAAAATTAATTTCACCCACGACTTCATTCATTTGTATCACGTGTGCATAGGCCCAGTTTATCCGGGTATATATTATTAAATTGTTCTATCAAGATACTAGCTGACGCCGCGCGGTTTCACCCGCGTGGTACCCGTTCCCGTAAGAATACTTTAATAAGATATAGCCTATAGCCTTCCTCGATAAATAGACTATCTAACACTGAAAGAATTTTTCAAATCGGACCAGTGGTTCCTGAGATTAGCGCGTTCAATCAAACATACAAACAAACTCTTCAGCTTTATAATATTAAGTATAGATTGCCCCCAAATAATACAAAAACCCTTCGTAGTGCTAGTGATGTTATACTAAAATAAATAAATAAAAGTTTGAATATAAAGGTCACTGAATACGTTAAGCTTAGAACCAGTAGGCTTTAGATACCTCGTCATATCTCAAGACAAGAATACACTCAGGTTTGAAATATAAGTATTATATTTATAAAAATCAAGAAATATAAATATATATTTGACGGCCTCCGTGGCGCAGTGGTTTGCGTGTGTTTTCTTAATTTGTCCAAGTCTGGCTGGTGGGAGGCTTCGGCCGTGGCTAGTTACCACCCTACCGGCAAAGACGTACCGCCAAGCGATTAAGCATTCCGGTACGATGCCGTGTACAAACCGAAAGGGGTGTGGATTTCATCCTCCTCCTAACAAGTTAGACCGCTTCCATCTTAGACTATATATATGAATCGTTTGTATAAGAAGAGAGGATGCCAAATATTTTGTACTGGTTTGAAGGATATATCATCGATTATACAGTATTTATACATATAGGGAAGAAAAAACGTCGTGAAAAAACTTGCATACAAGAGAATTTTCTTAATTCTCTGCGTGTGTGAAGTCTGTCAATCCGCATTGGGCCAGCGTGATGGATTATACACCTAACCCCTCTCATTCAGAGGAGACTCCTGCTCAACAGGGAGCCGCATGCGGGTTGATAATATTGAGGACATAGGGATGAAAACTCAACCGGAAGGTCAAGGAAGTTATTTTTATACATTACTTTAAATAACGGGAAAAACTATGACTTATGGTTTTTTAGTTGGTGTGAAAAAATGATTTTGATGCTGACAAAGTCGCGGGCCTTCGCTTGTATTAAATAAACTTCATTGATAGAGTAAAATGTCTCGTGTAGCAATCGACAACATTTTGATTGTCTGATCAAACCGATAATCTCATTTTGTTGCCGTCTCCGCTTTTACCGAGTCCTGTATTAGCGGTTGGCACTCGCGGTTAGGTCAGAATATTTAATATATTAAAATTATTCTTAAATGGCTCGTCAGCATTAACACTAAGTATTCATTAAAGTATGAATGTAATTGTAATTTTCAATCTCTTTTCAGTGCGACGTGTTTGTTTCAAAAGCTTAAGCAAACACAATGTGTGAACATATTGGACTGAAGTACTGCGTAAATATAATTTATATGTAGGTGATCATGTAAAATCAAACCCCGGTTCCCAACTAGAGACAAAATACTTAATAGTCAGCTCCATGTCATCGTACTATTGTATTCTCACGTGATATATTATCTATTATACGTACAAAAAAATAGACTAAATCGGAAACCGAGAATTGTGTTAAATTTAACATGCAAGCTTGTAAAAACAGTACAAGTTTCTGTAGTCACTAATGGCTTAAAAATAAAATATCTGCGGTAAATGCAGTGACATTTCTGCGAATACAACAAAGATAGATGATTCAGTTATCCCTGCAAAGCTCTTCGTGGTGTTTTTCCAGTGAACTTCCACGAAAGGTCAGTTTTAAACAAGATTTAACATTAAATAAATATTACCTACTTGTAATTTTTGTTTCTTACTTTTTTTTCTTCACCAACCAAGTAAGTTTACCTAGGACTACCGTTTTCTGGGTGACTACCGTTTTAATTATTTTAATTATGACATAAAGTCTTAAATAAGATAAGAAATTATGACTTATTATCTAGTAATCTAATCATTTTGCAATCAAAATACTGTTCCGTTTTGATTTAATTAATAATTAGTCTCTCAAGTAATGATGACAGGTGACAGCATTAAAGAAACTCTTTAGGTTCTGTGTTGAGATTTTGCTGTCGTAACGGTCAGCAAAATCTACGTTAATTAATTTAATAAATTTAGAATCAAGCTTTCATGTAATTAGGTTTTGATTATTTACTCTTTAAGTAATTAAGATTGTTACCACCATAACGGACGTGGCGGCGCTCGACCATTAGGAAATGATCACGTAACTCTCATCCAATGGCATCGCGTTCCAAATGGCGCGTGGCCGGTACACTTGACTAGAGTAAGGCACCCTGCTTCCACTCTAGTCTGCCGATTTAGTAATTCAGTACTAATCGCGTTTTTGAGATGGAATAATCGTCTTCCATTTGTTAAGTATAATGAAATAGGGAAGTGTTAAGTAGTGGTATTAAGAAAAGGAAAGTGATTAGTGACTTGGGTTATTAATTGGTTCAATTCTTTGTTGAGCAGCTTGAGGGCGTCATGCTGCTTGTCGCGTTAGTGATTTTGTTCGATAATGTTTCGTGATGAAGCAATTATTGATCTTAAAGTGTTTACTGTGGGCATGGACAGCATGTCGGGCAGGGTGAGTGTTTACTAGTTTTAAAAGGCTCCTTTAAACCACACCTTTGGTCACAAGTCCTAGGACTTGCTCGGTGTGCTTCCTCTACCACAACTACCAGGGTAAAATAGTGAAATTAAGAGTAGTTTATTGTGTAAGCGATTAGTGAGTTTAAGTATTAGCGTACCTATTGTAACTGGCAGAGCCGATGACCAAGGTCGGGTCAGCGGTTCTGTCCATATTTTTATTAATGACTCTACGTTTTCTACGACATATATCTTTTTTAATCTATTCTCCATAAAATTATAATATTGTTTCATTGACCTAATCTTGGATTCCAAGTCTGAATTCTTTGACCCCTAAGTACACGATAGTTACCCAGCGTTTGCGTATCACCACTCGAGACCTACCACCAAGACTAGCGTTATCGAGGCTTAAAGTCAAAGTTCATTATTACGCCTCGGATACGTTACGGAAATGCCTCACCTACGCCTCGCTTAACGCGCGCAATGCAGCACAGTCGCCAAAATGTCGCTTTTGATGTCTGATAGTGAGTGAATTTTTTTGGATAGGTATTTGAGGCAAGTTGAAACCTTGTCCTGTACCTATTGTAAATAAGTGTGTATCCTAACACAGAACTAACACAGAACACAGAACAAGTCTAGGGAGTAGTGGAAATTTCCGTTTCGTAAAAAATATCATTAGATGGCGCCGTTTCCTGTTCATCACCTACTGTACAATCAGCTGTAGTATCCCAGAACTGTCACACATTTCTTTGAGCAATTAATTTGTTTCTCAAACGTATTTCACCATGTACATAGCACCATAATAAAATGAACCGTTGGCCAACGGAATAGAGTCTAAAACCGAAATGAGCTAAATAAGTAATATTTTATTCGTATCCCGGGATAAAGTGGTTGATTGACGTTGATATTTTAATTTTGTTCCGGGTCCTATAAGCACTCGTATTTCGAATAAGTGTTTTTATTTTTGGGTGCGGTATCTGAGGAGGTTTAGGAGATTTGACGAAAGATTTCTGGTAAGACATTTATTTAGACGCACTGCTGAAAGTATAAAAGTTATACTAACATTATTTCTTTCGCAGAGTTGAAGTGACCCCATAGTTCGAAGAGCCGGTGGACGTCAGGGTCCCAAGATGCTGGTCGACCCCCCACTAGTTAGCCTGAGGAGCTGGCGGCTGAGACCGTGGTGTTTGGAAGTCCATGCAAGAGGCCTATGTCCAGCAGTGGACAACCATCGGCTGATGATGATGATGATGATGAAGAAGGATTTCATAGAACTTTTACACACGTCAAAAACGCTGTCGTTCATTTTGTGACGTCGATATATTGTCGACAACCTCAGGCGCAGTTGGTAGTGTGTTGGTAGTAGGACCTGAACTTAACGGTCCTGGGCTCAATTCCCAGCTAGGGTCATTTTAGGGTTTTAATCCCTTCATTAAACCCGAGCTCGGGTCTGGTCTGGTGGGTTGCCTACCCTACCGGCAAAGGCGTACCGCCAAGTAATTTAGCGTTCCGGTACGACGCCGCATAGAAACCGTCAGGGGTATGGGTAGAATAAACTCCCTCCTCCAAGTTAGCCCGCTTCCGTGAGACTACGTCTTAACATCAGGCAACTTAACGCAGTAAAGGGTTAACTTGTCATTGAATAAAATAAATAAAAAATCAGTAATGACCTTTAATTTGCAATTTTCACACTTGAGTTATTATGACCGATGACAATAAATTAACTTATTACTAAACACTAAAGTGTTTTTCAGATAGCATGGTAAGGGTGACTGTTCGTTCTTGAAAGTTAGCTGCGTTTCGCGATAATAGTACGTATTTGAGGTCATAAGGCAACTGTCACCGAGCCCCTGCTATCTAAAAACATTATTATAGATTATGACAGGAATTAAATCACTGTTGTTTTATATTTATTGTTGATGATCTGCACGTCTTCCATAGGTATCCAATGTGAGCAACTTTATTGCACAAAGTCAGTTTGTCAGTCAGTCAAAATGAAATAGATAGCATCCAAAAGTCAAATAAAAATTCCCAAGATAAGCTGGGACATGTTCTTATTGTTTTAAACGAACATGATCTTTCAACCAGCGTTAACTACACAAACTAGTGCTTAAAGTTGTTTTGTGGTGGCTTTAGTTTTTCTTAATACATATCGATAATCTCCTTATGAAGCCATTTTCACATCTCCCATGTCCAATGAAAGCATACATATTAACAAAATTATTATAATTGTAAGTTTGTCTAAAACCTAAGTTCTGCAGCTCGACATTATCGTTATAGTCCCAACTTCTTTCCCAGCAGTCAGCATCCTGAGTGATCAGAACCACTGTAAGTAACACTATACAAGTGAGTTTGAACCACATCTTGCCCACGACGTATTGAAGCGAGACACTGTTATCACAGAATAACACTTCATGCTCGTTACACGTCTTATCTTTCAATTTGGGATTCCGTTGCTAAATAATCCTCAAAAAGTTAAAAATTCCCAAGATAAGCTGGGACATATTCTTATTATTTTAAACTTCGTAGTATTATTATCACTGTTAGTTTGTCTAAAACCCAAGGCCTGCAGCAGCTCCTCGACAACATCGTTATTGTACCAACTACTTTACCAGCAGTCAGCATCCTGAATAATCAGAACCAGTGTAAATAATAATAAATGATTTATTGAGAAAAATATGTTATCGCCGTGTTGCAACGACTTGCGGTACGGACGGCTTCAGTGTGCTCGTGGCGTTCGAGCCGTCAACATCTCTTGTTGTGTAAATCTTTATGGGTTACTTGGGATAGGCGGGGACAGTGACTTGAGTGGAAAAGGGGAGTGTTTGTTAACAGTCACAGAGTCTGCTAAAAAATAATTGTAAATAACACTGTATTACACTTATAACACGTGGTTCAAACTCCAAGTGAGTTTGAACCACGTGTTGCTCACAAAGTACGAGTAAAGCGCACTGTTATCACAGAATAACACTCAATAGAGTTACGCGTCAAAGTCCCAGATATTATCTGGATCACGTCACATTCAGGATTCTGTTGCGAAATAGATAGTATTCACAAAATGTTAAAAATTCCCATGATAAGCTGGAAAAACCATATACTTATTATTTGAAACGAATATAATCTTATTAATTAACGTTAAAGTTTATTAACTAGGAGACGCCTTCGACTTCGTCCACATGGTTTTAGGTTTTAAATATCGCGGAATCTTTTTGATTTATGACTATGAGATACAATGTATCTATGTGCCCATCTTTGTGACGCTAATATGCGACCAAAGAGATGAATCTCGTAAAGAGAAATAGACAAAATTCAATCAAAGGCGGTGCAGCCGGAAATTGCGTTATCTTTTTCATTGCGTTATGGTATGCGTTGTTTTTGTGAAGGCAAAGAACCTTATCACTAGGTGCACAAACTTCACAATTGCTAACGACTATAAATAGCCATCAGCGTAGATATCTGCATATTTGTATAAGAGGATTCCTTAGAACTCTAGTTTCTATTTCTTGGAGTTTTAGACTAGGTAAAATTCAAAAAAAATTTCGAATGAAATGAAAAATTCCTGGCTTTAATATTAAGCTCAGTGATATAAAGGTAACCAATATTAAACGAGTTTGCTTTTAAAGTATTTTCAATTAACATAGAAGTGTAACAAGTGATCAAGTGAGTTCGGCTAACATTCTGGATAACGTTGGGCTGCGACTGGATATATTTGGGTACTAAAGAATTAATTAAAGACTGTAGTTATCATGTATGTATGTATTATTCCAAATCACCAAACCGCAGCATGTAACAAAAATGTAGTTTATCCCATACGATAACATCTCCCAAATTTATATGTGTCGTTATCTGGGCATCTGGACGTGGGTCCAGTCTCTATATAAGTCATTATTATAGTTATTAATATTGTCCTTGTTTTTGAAAGAACAAAGAAGGTTATATCTCGTAACATTTCCCAAGTCTCCATCTGTAGCCATACCGGCATCTTCCATGTCAAATAAGCATCTTACTGCTGCAATCATCGCATTGCATATGTATTGTGATAATTTTGTCCATTTTCCGCATTATTCGGAAAATTGTTGTCAAATATTCTTTCATTTTTCTTTCAGATTTCGGATTTTCGTAGTTGTAGTCCCAACTTCTATCTCAACAGTCAGCATCTTCAGTGATCAGAATCACTGTAAATAACACTATACAAGTGATTTTGAACCACATCTTGCTCACAATGAACCGTGTCACTGTAGGCGCGGAGTAATATTGATAAACTGTTACCTAACCTGTGTTACCTTTTATTAATTTTTTTTTTTTAGATAGTAATCATTGTCTAGCACTGTTAGCACAAAATAACACTAAATACTCGTTACGCGTCTTATAAAGCACTATTTATGCATTCTTAAGTTTCCTAATCAATATAAACTGGGAAAACCAAGTTTTAAGTATTATAAACGGGAATTTCTTGATTTCTGGGATAATGAGTAGCAAGAGTAGTCTCCAGAATGTGATCTATCTTTGCGTTAAATTTAAAGCCGCTACACTGCAGTTGCAGTTGATAATACAATAATGCACTTAAACTAATATATACTAATAACTATAACACTGTGTTAACATTGCAGGCAGCAGTCTCATTAGAGTGAAATAGTTTCTTGTGATATATGATCTCGACAATTTATTTGCAACTGTTTTTGCCATTATCCGCGTTGTTTCTTTTTTATTTATCTATGAAAGTTTTTCATCATACACAATTTCACATGTCTTTCTTTCCTCTATCTTATAAGTTAAAATCTTTCATATACATCTCCCAAATCTATTTTTGTAGCCATCTGCGCATCTTCCGTATCCAATATCGAAGACAATTATATTGTAATTATAAAGTCCATTACCCACATTATTTTCAAAATTGTCGTTATTTCCTCTTACCCCCATACCAAAGGAACCACGGTTACGATCAAGTTCAGTTCTTTTTCCCCACCATCCTTCATTGTTGATCGTTTCTCCGTAGTCATTCCCCATATTAAAATTTACTTTTCCTCTTCCCCAACTATCAAAGTAACCACGGTTTCGATCATGTTCAGTTCCCCACCATCCTTCATTGTTGATCGTTTCTCCGTAGTCATTCCCCATATTAAAATTTACTTTTCCTCTTCCCCAACTATCAAAGTAACCATGGTTTCGATCAGGTTCAGTTCTTTTTCCCCACCATCCTTCATTGTTGGTCGTTTCTTCGTAGTCATTAGCCATATTAAAAAGTGTTTTTCCACTTCCCTCAATACTAAAGTAACCACGGTTATGATCAGGTTCAGTTCTTTTTCCCCACCATTCTTCACTGTTGGCCACTTCTCCGGAGTCATGGTCCCAAATTCTATCCCAGCAGTCAGCGTCCTGAGTAATCATAACCACTGTAAATAACACTACACAAGTGAGTTTGAACCACATCTTGCTCACGACGTCTTGTGAAGCGTGGCACTGTTAGCAAAAAATAACACTTAATACTCGTTACGCGTCTTATAAACCACTTGCAGCTCGATCACATTTATGATTTAGAATTCCGTTGCCATTTTTTGCATTCTTAAAACAATAAAAGTTTCCTAATCAATATAAACTGGGAAAACCATATTTACTTTTTTGGAAAAAAACAAATATAATATGTATGTGTATGTATATAATTTATTAATTACAAATTATTTTTATGAATTAGCGGATTCGTATGGATCTATTATAAACGAGAATTCCTTGATTTCTGGGGTAAAGAGTGGCAAGAGTAATCTCCAGAATGTGATCTATCTTTGCGTCGAGTCGTCTAGTTACAAACAAACACATATACTGTTGGTGTTGCATTTATAACATTGAGTTAACATTGCAGTCTCATTAGAGTGAAATAATTTCTTGTGATATTAAGTATGATCTCGACTATTTTGTTGTAACTGTTTTTTGCCACACGTTGTTTCTTTCTGATATATTTACGAAAGTTTATCATATATCATTATCATGTAATCATATACAATTTCATATTAATATTTCTACGCAAACCTTATCACTTGTTCCAACTTTCTCGGCAACATGTTCATCGTGAAGAAAAAACTGTAATTTTCAAGAAAAGGTTTTATTACTTAAACTTACTGCAAAAGACATATCTGTACCATATCTGAATTTTATTATTGACAAATATATTAGATAATATTATTTTCCCTTTAAAATACATCTGGTATACAATCCAGTGTGTAAGGTTGCTTAGTCATAATTATAAGTTAAAATCTATCTTATACATCTCCCTAATCTAGTTGTGTAGCCATCTGCGCATCTTCCACTTCCAATACCGAAGACCGAATTGTGATTACTTTGTTCATTACCTATATTATTCACAAGAAAACCGTCATTATTTCCTCTTCCCCCCATATCCAAGGAACCACGGTTACCATCAAGTTCAGTTCTTTTTCCCCGCCATCCTTCATTGTTGATCGTTTCTACGTAGTCATTCCCCGTATTAAAATTTACTTTTCCTCTTCCCCAACTATCAAAGTAACCACGGTTACGATCAGGTTCAGTTCTTTTTCCCCACCATCCTTCATTGTTGATCGTTTCTCCGTAGTCATTCCCCATATATAAATTTGTTTTTCCTCTTCCCCCATTACTAAAGTAACCACGGTTACGATCAGGTTCAGTTCTTTTTCCCCACCATCCTTCATTGTTGGCCGTTTCTCCGAAATCATAGTCCCATCTTCTTTCCCAGCAGTCAGCGTCTTGAGTGATCAGAACCACTGTAAATAACACTATACAAGTGAGTTTGAACCACATATTACTCACAAAGAACCGTGTCACTTTGGGCGCAGAGTTGTAAACTGTTTTATAACATAAGTTGCCTTTTATTGATTGTTTCTTTTTATATTATAAATATCATCAAGCGTATTAAGTTTTAGGATTCCGTTGACAAATCCTCAGCCACCCTAAATAAATAAAATTATTGAATAAGCCATTGTGCCAAAAAAAATACTAAATAAGTACAAAAAGTTTCAGAATCCCGACTTGGCAAAAAAGCTTGGCAATGCTGGCACCGTCCTTTCGGACCCTGGGCCCTGGCTAAAGAGAGTTCAGAAGTAATCTATCAAAAAAAGAAATATTTACTTAAATTCATATAGCCCAGATAAGCCTACTGTCATATATGTAGGACAACTGTTCAAATTGAAAATGAAAATATCACATTACCCACTTACATGACAGATTTGTTTTGTTGTGATACGAATTAAGAAGACATGCTTCCATAAATAGATTTAAAGTCAAAAATATAAGATAGAGATAATTGTAGTATAATAGATTAATATTAGTAATATTAGCAAATTATCGAAATATTTCACTACAGAGTGCAGAAAAATGCGTAGCAGAAATACTTTACAAGAGATGTGTAAAAAAAAGAAATAGTTTATGTTTAGGATCCAAATTCTGTTAAATATATGTTCGAAAGAACCTCTTCTTTATTACATGTATTATGATTAGATTAGTATTGGTCATATATAATTTGATACAAAAAGTGGTGGATTTACAGGACAGTAGGCCAAAAATTATTTTATGTATATAGACTGTCCCCTGCAAATGAGATAATAGTAGCTTTGGAAATTGATTTTGATGATGAGAAAACATAACACAAGGTAATGTTACGTATTCTACCACCTCCTATAGACTTTTTGATGTAAAATTAAGGAAATGAAGAGACCATAAAGCTTTTTAGTGTTACACCTGTAAATTTTTTCCCATTAGTAAAATTGAAGAGGCACCAATTACTGTTGGTCGGTTTTCTAAACGCAAAGAAACTTGCACATGGAGAAAAAGAGACTTAGCGACCGACATCTTCTTTAGATTTTTAAATAATATGCACACCATGTTAGGAATGTTGGTTAATTACTTGACTATTCAATTAGTTTTATGAAGATTTTTTGGGGTTCAATCACTTTCCACGGGTACGGACTACGCTACTTATAATAATAATTATCATATTGTACGACTATATACGAAACCCTACATTAAACATTTAGTTTTACACACTTGGTCAAGTATCATAATTTACTAATGGTTTATTTTTTTGAACAGGTAATTAACTTACTGACCTTTTGATAAATACATAATTATATTTTGTGATAAAGTTCTCCAGTAACCGCTGGATAATTTCAATTCGTAATTTATTCTAAAACTAGCGGACGCCCGCGACTTCGTCCGCGTAAAATTCGATGTCAACTTTACTACTACCCCTACCCTACCCTACCTCTACCCCTACCCTACCCCTATCCTGTATGACAAAAACTGTGATAACTCGGCTAATATATATGATACCTATATAAAATATAGCCTATAGCACTCTCCGATAGTGTAGCATTCTACTGGTGAAAAAAATTTTGCAATCAGACCAGTAGTTCCGAAGATTACCCCATTTAAAGAACGTTACAAACTTACAAACTTTACCTCTTTATAATATTAGTATAGATATACTTTAAATCATATCTTATCAACCGCTTTTTAGGTTGAATGACTAGCAACTCGAGGCCGTTATTGCTATGTTACAAGTTAGCCCACTACCATCTTATACAACATCGTCACTTACCATCATGTGAGATTGTAGTAAAGTAGCCCTTTACTAAGAATAAGAAAAAATGTACCGTTAAAATCGTGGCAATTTCACGCGTTTGCTTGTGAAATCATCTTCAATCATACTCTCTTAAATGGACTTCCACACACACGGTTCTAGTAAGTAATCAAGTTTCAAGGATCCAGTCTTTAAACTTGATAACTCTTGTATCTACCACTATCCAGATTCTGTAGTTACCTACATTAGTGGTCATTTGTGAGTTTTGATTTGATAAAACTAAAATGTTGACGCGACTTACGTGAAAAAAAAATAGCATCATCAAAATCATCATCTTTGGGCGCCAAGTGGTCTAGAATGAAGTGTTACAAATGTCAAAGATTGCTTATTAAATTGTAAAAGTAGTAAATGTTAAATAATGTAGGTAATTAGACAGAGAGAGAGAGAGAACAAGGCTTTCCTGTGAGGCAATTCTTTCAATAGACTGTCAAGCATTCACCTTCTAAGAATTCTTTCAATAGACTGTCAAGCATTCACCTTCTAAGAATTCTTTCAATAGACTGTCAAGCATTCACCTTCTAAAGAATTCTTTCAATAGACTGTCAAGCATTCACCTTCTAAAGAATTCTTTCAACAGACTGTCAAGCATTCACCTTCTAAAGAATTCTTTCAATAGACTGTCAAGCATTCACCTTTTAAAGAATTCTTTCAATAGACTGTCAAGCATTCACCTTCTAAAGAATTCTTTCAATAGACTGTCAAGCATTCACCTTCTAAAGAATTCTTTCAATAGACTGTCAAGCATTCACCTTCTAAAGAATTATTTCAATAGACTGTCAAGCATTCACCTTCTAAAGAATTCTTTCAATAGACTGTCAAGCATTCACCTTCTAAAGAATTCTTTCAATGGACTGTCAAGCATTCACCTTTTCTAAAATTTCCAAGGTTTGGCCGTAACAGACTTTCAATTCAATATAATATCAGTTCAAAGAGTCATTTATGTAACATATCCCTGGGGTTTTCTTATCATCCGCACTGTTCTTATTTTAGCTTATTACTTCCTAAGCAATAAAAACAATCTTTAAATTCGTAACTTTGTTAATTATGGAAAAGTAATATAATAAAATAAAAAAGGAGTGCTAAACCGGTGTCGTTTTAATTTAAGCCGTTTATGAAATACATAAAAGAGAGATAATCCTAAATGTATATGGTATACTTGGCTTAAATTAGTACATTAACGGGTTAGCACCGCCTTCATAGTGATCAGATGGTAGAACATAGTGTGATGCTATTTTTCGCTTTTTAATTTAGTCGGTACGTTTTGTGTTTTTGAAGTACTTTGATTTTTTTTTATTTGAATTTACGAACTTATGAACTGAAATTCTACTACTACGTCATAAATGAATGTGGTTCACGAACGAATGGCTAGCATCAGGTTTTGACAGCCTCCGTGGCGCAGTGGTATGCGCGGTGGATTTACAAGACGGAGGTCCTGGGTTCGATCCCCAGCTGGGCAGATTGAGATTTTCTTAATTTGTCCAGGTCTGGCTGGTGGGAGGCTTCGGCCGTGGCTAGTTACCACCCTATCGGCAAAGACGTACCGCCAAGCGATTTAGCGTTCCGGTACGATGCCGTGTAGAAACCGAAAGGGGTGTGGATTTTCATGCTCCTCCTAACAAGTTAGCCCGCTTCCATCTTAGACACTCATCATCACTTACCATCAGGCGAGATTGCAGTCAAGGGCTAACTTGTAAAGAATAATAAAAAAAAAGTAGAATGAAAAAGTACTTTAAGTAGAATGAAAAAAATCTAATGAAGAAATTAGGAATTCTGTGTCATAAATGCCTACTGACATTCTTCTTCGAGACGTACAGTACAAGGCGGCAGTTTGCGGTAGTTTGCGGCAATTTGCGGCTGTTTGCAGCAATTTGCGGCAGGTTGCGGCTGTGTAGGCAAGCCGTTGAGAACATTTTCACCCAAGTCGTGAGCGATAAATCCTGACAAACTGGCCGCTTACAACTGTCCCTCCTGTTGAATTAAAAGCCTATACAACTACGTCCTCTTTGTCAGATAGTGTCATGTATCATGTATCATCTATTATTTGAATATAGAAAGTACTAGCGGATGCCTGCGACTTCGTCCGCGTGGAATTAAATTTTTCACAAATCCCGCGAGAACCATGGATTTTTCCGAAATGAAGAGTAACTAAAGTTTACTCTATGTGACCTTTATTAAAGTCTTTTTTCTTTTACTATAAACTCGATTTTCTTGAAAACACAAAAGTGAAAAATGGGACTCTAGTAATACTTATAAACTTACTAATTCATTCTCCTAGTGTCTCCTACCATAGGTACGTACTAAAGGAAACTATGGCTTTCAGAGGTAGCGGGATTCCGGATTCCGCTTGCGGGTACGTCTTTGTCGGTAGGGTGGTAAGTGGCCACGGCCGAAGCCTCCCACCAGCCAAGCCAAATAGTTTTTCAAGTATAAAACGTTATTTTTTATAATTTTTATGCGATATCATGACGAATGTCCCGCAGTAGACACTTGCATTTTATTTTTCATTATTTACCTAATAGCGACCCTTTGCTGGAGACTCTATTAACCGTGTTTTTCGATAGTTGCCGCGTAGCTTAAGGGAATGGCAATTGGGGAAACGATTATCACTCTTCACACTAATATTATAAAGGCGAAAATTTGTGTGTAAGTGTGTAAGTATGTTTGTTCTTCTTTTACGCTGCAGCTACTAAAGCTATTTGGGATAAATTTGAAATGGAAAATGATTTTATTCTGAACGAATTCATAGGCTACTTTTCATCCTGGAAAAATCCGTGATTCCCGCAGGATTTGTAAAAAAAACTGAAGTCCACGCGGACGAAGTTGCTAGTAATTTATATATGCAAACAGACGGCGTTCAAAGTTAATAACAACACAGTTAAATCCTTAAATTAACTAGAAGGCAATAAAACTGTAACGGAATATAACAATTCATAATTTATGTTTTCATTAACTCACTCCTCAGGCTGCAGGTTTGCGAGTTACGAGGGAACGTAAACATTTTTATGATCAAAATGTAGCGCTGTTTGGCACGAGTCTCACACTCGTGAGGAATGTATATTTTTTTGTCGGAAGCGAATTAAATTTTTGCAAATGACTTTTTTTTGTTCATGGCTTTCTTTATTTTCGGACGCAGCAAATTAATTTACCTAAAAAAATAATACTTCGTTGTAAACAGTTCGTTTATGAATCGTAAGGTCCACTTCTGAGTCATGAAGATTAATTTTATTAGATTTATTCATTATTAGGTCATTATTAGACTTTTCTTCAAACATTTATTTATTGGGAACGATATTTTTGTGAAGTGGCAAGCTGAACTTAAAGACTGGGAAAGGTATAAATCATAGGAGGAGGCTCTTACTCTTATGGGATATCAATTAATAGGGGAAAAGGGGATAGGGGGTATCAAGCGTACCGGTCACCCGCCATATTGGACGCGATACAATTGGATCACGTGATCGTTTCCTATTGGTTGAGCGCTGCCACGTCCGGTGGGGCGAAACCTTTTACAGTCTTATTTATTTATACGGTAAATAATTAAAACCCAATTACATGAAAACCTGATTCTTATATTATCACAATAATGAAAGTACATTTTACAAATCAATCAAATAACTCACTAGCCGACAAATACATATTTTGACCGATACATATGAGGCTGGTCTGCAGGCTAATTCACTATCTCTAACATATACTAGTTGAAATAATATACGAAATTGAGATTGTGATTGAACAAATATCATCCGGTGCCTACTGGTGGATATCATACAATTTATGTACAGATTCGTTGTTTATTTTAATAGGTTAGTAATAAAAACCAAAATAGTGAATTGGCCTGCGCCTGGACCAGCCAGCGGTTAGCCAGTTGCGTGATCGCATTAGGCAAGCTGCCTGTTTTAGCTACACAACCCTAATATCATAAACCAGAGCGAATCATCGTTTTAAAATCCATTTACCTATGTTATTCTTTTGTAAAATTTGTTTTATACTAAAAGGCAAACCCTTTTGTGTGCCTTTAAACAAAATAGATTTTTGTTACTTACACTTTTGTGCGCTCCATTACCCGACGGTATATAAAAGTTCGGGCCGAGCATTCGTCTCAATTAGACTGTAGGTACTAGATTCTCTTTGTGAGGGAGCTTTATAGAAAAGCGAGCGAGGTTTCTTTGGTAAGTATTTCATTGTGTTATGTAACTGCCGCTAATAACGACTCTATTTCTTGTACATTGCCAGTTAATCTGACAGACGTTGTCCTGTATAGTCTGGCAAGTACGTTGATGACACTCCCATGATATGCGGGCGACGGGGGGAAAACTGAGCGGGTGTGAAATCGAGGGGATAATATATAGCCTATAGCCTTCCTCGATAAATGGGCTATCTAACACTGAAAGACTTTTTCAAATCGGACCTGAGATTAGCGCGTTCAATCAAACAAACAAAGAAACTCTTCAGCTTTATAATATTTATAGATAATGTTGTTTTAATTCTTACTTTCCAACTCACGAAACAATTCTAGTTATCACTAAATTAAATTTGTTTAGAGCACAAACTTGTATTACATTTTGTATCTGCAAAAACCTATTTACCAAAGCCGTTATACATTTATCACATTGTTCTTCGTGTATTTAAGTTAAATTAGTAATTTAAGTTAAGAAGATTACAGTAACTTGAATATATATTAAATGATGACATTTATTTTCTTGTCTTTTCAAGGACCGAATTTTTAGCTAAAATTAGCTCTCAAAATGTTAATATTTTACAAACGAACTCAAAATCGAGAAATAATTATTGTAAAGGACCCCTCAAATACGAGTATCTTTTAAAGATCTTTCCAAAGATACCCCACACCAATGATGTTAAATACTGTTAGATGTGTTACCAGGTCATGAAAAATAAGACGAAAAAGGGGAAATTTCCACAAATAATGGAATTAAAGACAAAATTGTGCATGTGTGCGCTCAGTTTTGTAGCCTATTATTCGGATCACTTTTTGCGGTGATTTTGTTGGGACGTAACCGATCTATAGTATAAAATTATCATTGCCCTACACTATGAGATAAACGAGTAAAATCATCCTCGCTTTCTACTAAAAAAGTAGTAATTTTCTCTGCGCTAAACCCCGGACGGACAGACGGACAGACAGACGGGCATGGCGAGACCATGAGGGTTCCTTGTGGACTACAGAACCCGAAAAACGCCAAAGCTAAAGTTTTAACGACAGACGACACTTTAATCACTCAAGATTGGTAGATATATGTATTATTATAAAAATAAAATTTAAGTTTAAAGGTGATTTTGAAAAAACTGTCATTGAATTTGACTTTTTGTCTGTCTGTCTCTTTAGCCGGAATGATCTCTGAATCTGATCTCTGATCTGAAAGGATGGTGATGATATAAGCCATCCGTTCAGTGTGAACATTTAATAAAAGTGTAAATGTGTGCCTAAACTGTACTTTCCATTTGTCTCGGGGTTTCATAATTGCTGTATTCCTCGAGCAATCATATATATGGTGACGTCTTCATAAACCTGTGGTGCGGCGGGTTCAGCTATCGGGAGACGGCGGGAAACGTGCATGTGGATGTCTGTCAGGTCAGTGCCTTATTGTCCGTCTTATCCATCCGTCAGATCCTGTTCCGAGTCCTCCCATATCACATCTTAAATCTCAATTTATAGTCCACTTTCGAAGCATACGTTGGCGTCGTCACAGGTTATAGAGAGATTTTGCTGGTAATCCTCTCGCACCTACTTTTACGGCGTACAGACTAACTTCATACCCATTTTTAGGTAGTTCATTTGTTAGGTCATAATATTTATTCACTTTTATTCTGTGGTCTTTCCTCAACAAGTACGCTTAGTTTATTTGGAAAAAAGGAAAATGGTCTAGATCTTGAAATAGCGACATCCTCTGGGATTTTATAATGTTTTTCATACGTATCCATTATCAAAGTCCAATCAGGTGCAAAACCTAGGATTGAATAGAGTTTACTAGAGGAACTCCATTTTGAGCCAGCTTTGACGAAGTTAAGTCTTGATGATTTCTGCGGAATTTGTGAAAAAAACTGAATTATATAAACGCGGGACGAAGTAGCGAGCGTCAGTTAGTTTTTAATAAAATAAAGTATTTAATATTGTCTTAGATTATATTTATCTAGGGAGGTTGTGGATTGCCACATGAAACTTCCCAGTGTTGGAAGTGCTAAAATTATGGGGGTTTACCCCAGAATCATCGGGATCTATCTATCAACCTTCAGAGATATCATTTTTTTCCTTTTGAGGTACGGAATCCTATTAAGTAGTTAGTATTAAGTCAGCATTTTCTATCTAGATACGAGTAACTGTAATTACTCTTTTAACTAACCGACCAAAATATTATATTTCATGTCCCTAGATAAATTAAGAACTCTATTATTCTTAACTACATTATAAAGCTTTTGTCTACTGTACGACCTTAATACCTTAATAATGAATTAACCAACCAGACCGTATTAAATATAATTTGATTTGTTTCAAAACTACGAATCTTGACATGGTTTATACGCGTCTCGGGTCATGAATATAGTTAAAACCCATTTTTTATTCTTTACTAGTTAACCCTTGACTTCAATCTCACCTGATGGTAATTGACGATGCAATCTAAGATGAAAGCGGGCTAACTTGTCAGGAGGAGGATGAAAATCCACACTCTTTTCGGTTTCTACACGACATTGTACCGAAACGCCTGGCAGCACGTCTTTGTCGGTAGGGTACTAACTAGCCACCGCCGAGGCCTCCTACCATCCGTACCCATAGTACCGAGTATACCGAAGTATTACGTCGAAGCTTTCGATAAAACTTTCTATAGCACTCGTAAATTTGATAGAACATTCCCGATTTAGTTTCTCTAAGCCAATATTGCTACGTAACCGCCATATAAGCCCCCGGTACGCAAAATGCTAATAATAAATTCAATAAAAGCCGGTAAAACTTTACCCATTTGTCTTTCACTCCCTAAGGCCTAGATTTTGCTCCAAGAACGCAATATTATTTTGAAAACAATATAACAACATGCCCAAATACTCATATATATTTTCTGAAAAATTATTAAAGTTGTGAAACAAGTTTATTTTTAATATGTGCCCAAGCAGAAAAAAAATCTGACCACATAATATGAGGTATCAAAAGTTAAGTGTTTAGTGCTTAAAAATGTGCATTTAAGTGGATAATGCATATTATCATTAATGTGAAAAATACTAATGTCTTCCAGTACCTTTTGAGCCCAACGTCCATCGGCTCCTCGAATAATGTGCCCTGCTCATTGCATCTTTAGCTTTGCCATATAAGTTTTCTATGGCTTTGCGACAAGCTGAGCTGTGTAGATGACTATGGTTCTTTCTGCGGATCTCTTCATTTCTGATTCTAAAACACTCCGAGCTTAGTTTGTTTCATCGCCCGCTGAGTGACTTTGAGCCTTCTTACATACAACACGCCTGAAATCGTAATACAAAAGGTCCAATCTGTACATACGTGGTCATATTGAGCGAAACATTTGGAATTCATTAGAGCTTTTAATTTAAAACGCCGATGTCGCCGTCCCCTTGCGGCTTTCCTCCCGGATTATACTGGAATTGGACTTTTTTCACTCTCGACCCTTTTATTGGCTGTGGGTTCTGTATATTTGTATTCTATATATTATACTAGCAAATCACTCACGGTTCCACTCGGATAGTTCCCGTTTCCATAGGAATATAAGAGTTTAATTTTATATTACTCGTTGACAATGTGGCTTTATATTGATGAAAGAATCTTCAAATTCGGTTCAGTAGATCCAGATCCCAGACTCACAAACTTTACTATAATTCATATCAGTAAATACCAGCGGCGAAGAGTTTATGCATGCCGATTCCCGCCGGGTTACCTCTAAAAATCAATGCATATTCATGGTTTTACTGTAGGTATATTATTTAAATGAGAAACCTGAGTGTGTATCACGCTGTATGAATTTCCTTTTCTTTGGGACGGCTTACCTTCATCTAAATTCCATTCTTCGCCACTGGTAAATACGTATAGATTATTTATTAAACTCTTTTTCTACGTACGCTACGTAGTGATAATGCCGCCTTTTGTAATCTACTTCTGTTCTATACTTTTTTTTCTGGCTTATTATTTGTTTTTTCTTATGTTGTGGTGTACAAATAAATAAATAAATAAAATAAAATAAAATAGCCTTTATTAATGAAGTTTTAGTACATTTAAATTATGTCCCTAATCTCATTGTGCCTTATGGCAAAGGCCTCCTCCAGCTCCCGCCAGTGCTTCCTGTCCAGAGCTACTCTTCTCCAGAATGGGCCAGCTGTAAGCTTCAACTCGTCTTCCCACCGTCTATGCTGCCGTCCCTTTTTCCGTCTCTCATTGCGAGGGCACCATTGTGTGACAAGGGTACTTCACTTTTCTTGAGGATCCCGAAGCATATGACTTGTCCATCTCCACTTAAGCTGGTCTATCCTGGTTAAAATGTCGGTAACTCTGGTCCTTTTCCTTATATCAATGTTTCTTATTCTGTCTCTCTTCTTTACTCCCACCATGCTACGCTCCATTGCCCTTTGGTATTTCTGTGGTGTACAAATAAAGTATGAATAAATAGAATAAGTTTTCGAAATCTTACTCACCCTCAAGCAACCCTAAAAGTAGCCGTTCAAACAAATTGAAATTATGCAAACATGTAGTCTGTCTGTATTGGTAGGTACTGGTTGACTGCGGTGTTGTTCTGCCGAATGTATAGACTTTTGCAATTTACGGTCCAATTCCCAGGATAATTAATGTCCTTTTCCAATGTTTATATCGATCCAATTCACCATTGGCCATATATACTCAGAGGCACAATTATCCGCCCACTTTAAAATGACGCGAGTATATTAAAACGTGCGGAAACGTGCCTCTGAGTATACTATATATCTCTACACTGTCTATATACATTATACATATTATAAAACATGTTTATCGATCTGTTCGCGATATACCCGAAACTTCTGAAAGTTTTTTCATGCGGTTTTCGTCTATAAATAAAGTTATTTATGAGGAAGGTTTTGATTGGTAAAAATGTAGGTTTCTTGTTAATTGGTTTAAATATGATAATAAATGTTGCGAGTATCGGAAAAAGTTTGCCTGGGGACTCATCGAAAAGGCTGCATATTCCCTTAAAGATTTACTCTGAATCATTATACAGTTTTTGGGAAAAAATCATCTCTACTTGGTACTCTTATGATTAAAATGTGCTCACCTTATTTCATTTTCTTTCTTTCTCTCATTTTTTCTTCTTTTTCTGTTAATAATACTAGTGTGTATGTTCTTTATTTGTGATATTTAAGTTATCTTTTATTTACTGTTCTTCTTTATTTCATGCTGTGTTTATTTGTAAATAATCACTACACTTATAGTAATTTATAATTTAGTACATTTTATTATTTTAGTTAGTGTAAGTGGTTGTAATTAAACCTAATAAATAAATAAATAAATAAGATAAAACAAACGGAATTCCTCATTTATTGATCTACAAAAAATCTTGCGATGACATCTATACTATCTATACTAATATTATAAAGAGGTAAAGTTTGTAAGTTTGTAAGTTTGTCACATTTTTTAAATGGGGTAATCTTCGGAACTACTGGTCCGATTTTAAAAATTCTTTCACCAGTAGAATGCTACGTTATCGGGGAGTGCTATAGGCTATTTTATATTGGTATCATATATATTAGCCGAGTTATCACAGTTTTTGTCATACAGGTCGGACTGAAATCCTCTTAAACAGACTTATTCGAATGCGCTGCCTTAACTATTGTGTAAAATTGAAATTAATGTATGGAGACTTTATGTATATTTAAAAGTTCTACAAAAAAGTCCGCGACACCATATATCTATCTTCTATATATTAGCAGATATAGTACCTTTTGTGTTTTAAAAATTATTAATATTATATACTAAGGTTTACGTCATTATTTATACAACTAAACTTTAATTCTTATTAAAATAAATTATTTAATAATCACAAGGATATTATGGAGATAAGATTTGCCCTTTACAGTATGTTAATTACTTAAATAGTTTCGAAGATAATACAAAATTTCTAAAAGACGCAGAAATTCCGCTATATGACGCCCGGCGCTTTCATTCACGTAGTTCCCGTTCCCGTGTGAATATGGGGATCAAACATAGCTTATGACACTCGCAAATAACGTAGCTTTCTATTGGTAATACAATTTTCCAAATCGGTCCAGTAGATCCAGAGATTACCTCCTACAACCACACGAACTTTACCTCATTATATTATTTTGCTAAGGGTAGGAGTAAGATAGAGAAGTTACAGGGTAGGGTAGGGTACGGGTAGGGAAGCGTAGGGGTAGTGTAGGGTTAGAGTAGGTTTAGGGCCGGGTTTAGGGTAGTGGTAGGGTAGGGGTAGAGGTAGGGTAGTGGTAGGGTAAAGGTACGGGTAGGATAGGGAAGTGGTAGGGTAGGGGTAGGATAGGCGTGAGATAGGGGTACGGGTGGGATAGGGGTAGGAAAGAGATAGGGTACGGGGAGGGTAGGGGTAGGATGGGTGTAGGTAAGGTAGGGGTAGGGTAGGAGTAGGTTTGGGGTAGGGTAGGGGTAGGGTGGGGGTAGGGGTAGGGTAAGGTAGGGTAGATGTAGGGGTTGGGTAGGGTTGGTGTAGTGGTAGGGTAGGGTGAGGGTAGTAGTAAAGTTTACATAGAAATTTACGCGGACGGAGTCGCGGGCGTCCGCTAGTATCTTATAAAGTTAATTAATTATATGAAAATATATATTCTGAATAGACTTGCGCTTGACTACAATCATGCCTGGTGGAAAGGAATGGTGAGGTCTGGGTCTGGTCTAGGTTAGGGTGCGCTTGCCTAAAAGATGTTTATTTACTTTTGCCTTGAAGGTACACAAATCGCAAGTGTTAGGAAACACATAAGCCGGAAGGGCATCCCACATCTTCGCTGTTCTTATTATAAACGTCGATGTGAAACGTTTTGGGCGAGTCGACAACAAAAGGATACAAAAAATAAAAATTAAAGTTTACATCGATTTTCTCTCTCCCGTCGCGGGCGCTAGTAAATAAATGCGTTTGTTTGTTTATCTGTTAGCTTTCACGCCTAAACTAAACCCCTGAGCTGATTTCAAAAATTCTTATAAAAAGCTTTCACATCACATACCCAACAAGGCATTTAGTAAAACCATTAAGCCAGCATAATAGTTGCTATTAAGTTTTGACCAGGCGTTATTAGAGCGGTTATTAATTTGTGTTAAACTGTCAGTCATTGTATAAAATTGTCTTATCTGAACTAGCAGACCTCACGTGTCTTCCCTCGCTAGGCGAATACGGGCATAAAATATAGCCTAAGCTACTCCAGCTAAATACCAGCTACCTATAACTGATTGCACTTAAACTCACCTGATTGCAAGTGACGATGCAGTTTAAGATGAAAGCGGGTTAACTTGTTAGAAGTCTAATCTTGTTAGAAGAAAATCCATACCCCTTTCGGTTTCTACACGACATCGTACCGGAACGCTAAATTGTTAGGCGGTACGTCTTTGCCGGTGGGGTAACTAGTTACGGAGCCTCCCACCCGTCAGACCTATTAAGAAAACCTCAATCGGCCTAGCCGGGGATCTAACCCAGGACCTCCGTCATGTAAATACACTGCGCATCCCACTGCGCCACGGAGGCTGCCAAAATATTTTACTCTCGTAAGTATTGTACTCTTGTAAGCTAACGTATAATATGAGATTCGTAAATCATACAAACAATTCTCCATTGTTTTGAAGTTAGTAGAATTAAGAGTTTGTTTTGTACTGAAACTTGGGTGTTGTTCGTGACGGATTCGTCTCATGTTAATTATAATTATGGTGTTTAACTTTTACTGCGAGTTAAGAGTTTTTACTCACAATGTACCTCCCATAGGGCAGAGGGACGTATTCTGTATGTCTATTTAAGTATACTAGCAGACGCCCGCGACTTCGTCCGCGTGGAAATCAATTTAAACTTTCAACCCCTATTTCACCACTTTAGGGGTTGAATATTAAAAATTCTTGAATCACATTATATTTCGTATTTTTTTAATGATTTATGAACAATTTTTTAAAACTACTGTAAAAATTAAGGATTTTCCATACATACTTTCAACCCCTATTTATTTTAATTTACGGTCAAAAGTATTCTTTGTTTTTCTTCAAGGTCCTACTTACCATTATGCCAAAATTCATCTTGATCGGTTCAGCCGTTTAGCCGTGAAAATGCAAATGCAGACAGACAGAACGATAGACTTACTTTCCCATCTATAATTTTAGTATTGATATATTACTTGTATATCTAATTATTAACTGCCGCGTTGAAACGAAGGTTAGCGTATGTGGTTTCCGATTTCGAATCCTGGATCGGGCTATGACAAACAGAGATTTTATTTCTAATAAAAAAATTTCCAAAAAAAAAAAACACATAATAGTAAAAATTCTCAGCCCGGAGTGATGATGTCGGTGGTGCTGCACCCCCGTTCCTCAAAGAGTACGTTAATGGTAAACGTCCACTGATCCGCATCGTCGTATCGGACGCATCACATGAAACAGATTTTGAATTTTACAGTAGATGAAATTTATTCGGTGCGATGCATACGACGCGGATCTGTGGACGATTTGAACATTTATTTATTTTGATCTAAGATCCATATCCCTTCTTCAATTAAGAGGGAGGTCCGGGCCTACAATGGACTGATAAAATAGGGTAATAATGAATAATATGAACATATAAATAGCTGTCTAGTATATCTGTGAAATGTTGGTGTCTTCAATTGTATTTTCCAAGTTAAACAACCGCGCATTAGTCTCAGTACAAACTTGGTAGAACAAATTACCAACATTATAACTATACAACTGTTACCAAAGTTTAGGTAATACATTAATTAATATTGTGTTTCATTGTTCATTGTTTTTAACTCTTGAAGAAAAAAGTAAGGGTATTTTGTATTTGGTAGGAATGAGAATAGGTCGGAAAGTATATTTCACAGTCCTATAGGTACCTACCCCTATTTTTTTAAATAGTTGTTAGTTAATAATAGTTGACACTTTTTTATAGAGTCTTAAATTGTACAATAAATTGATATTTTACTATATAGATTGAATAAAAATTATTATATTTTTTTGGAACATGAATACATAAATAAAATAATTTTTAAATTATTTTTTGACAATACGAGACAAAACGCTATCAATGGTGGTCTATATATTAATTGCTTCATGACGTTATAAAAACACTAAACCTTAAGAAAACGGAGTATTTGACAAGATTATTATAATTAGTTTGACGTTTATTTTTAGTGACATCAAGTAACATCGTGACGTCACGAAATGGACGACAGCCTTTTGACGTTTTGAAAACTTTAATAAATACATAATTGTTAAGTTAAGTTTTCTATGAAATCCTTAACTTTAAATTAACTGATATCGATCAAATTAATTTCGTTTATACTATGATATTATGTTTCGACTATCATAATACGGTTTTTGTATGTTTCTAACGAAGCATATATTATTGCAGAACAACGTTTGACTGGTCATCGAGTAATTTATATACATGGAAAGATCCGTGGCGGTGATGTCACTTCCATAATTGATCATGCCATCAGATAATATCTGCATTCTTCTGATGTAACACCATAACCAACACAATTTGCAGGATGCATTTGTATTGCACCTTGATATAACCAAGTTAGATGTTACATATTCATGCAGCAGCACTGCAGACCGTTGTTTGTTTATCAAAACATTACAATAATGTTATACTCATTGCGGATGTCTCGTGTTATGGACAGAATGTTTCATGTTTCTTGTTAAAACAAGCTATTATTGATGCTTGCAACTTCGACTGCTAGAAAATCAGTTTAAGTTTTCATCCCCTTTTTAAATCCTATTAAATTTTACATTTTCACAATAGTTAACGTGTAATTACTGTAAATATACTATGAAAATTAGAGACTCTCATAAAAAATTTCAACCCTCTAGGGGGTGAAATTTTAAAAACGATTGAAACATTGCATTTTATAACTAATGTTATAAAATGCAATGTTTCAATCGTTTTAAAAAATCTACTAGGTATATATTTTCATAAAATAACTTGGAAAATATATAGTTAGAAGACGGTCAATCCGATTACTCTGGTTTAGGCAGGGAGAATATCTGTCTGTCTCGAGCAGTAAACTCTATTTGATTTTAGTTACATTATGATTTGATTTATTAATTAAACTACCCTGATAAAAGTTTTGAATGATAAATCCACTTCTGATTTTCCTAAATGTACTATTTATTCATTATTTATTAACGTTAATTTACCACTGTCTGATAATTTATTGCTCTAATTTGACATGTTAACTTTTTGCAATCTTTCAACCCCTGTTTCGTCCCTTCCTATTTATATTTTTGCGCCAAAAATAGCCTATATTCTACTTCAAGTTCCAATTCATCTCTATAGCTACCAAAATTCATCAATATCTGTAAGTTACAGAAACTAAGCCGTCAAAGGTAACAGACAGACAGAAAGACATACTTTCGCATTTTAAAATAAAGCCAAACTGGATAAAACGTTAATCACGATAGCGTTTATCAACAAACAAAAAAAATGAAAGTAGAAAACCATCTCATTTCATACCTCATTTATATAAAAATTTGTATCGTTTTTTTTTTATAAAATGTTAATAAGGACAATTTTATATATAAGTTGATTGATCATTGTCATTAATTTAGGAATAAGTTAATTAAAAATGAATATTAGATGTAAAATTATTAGCGATTTATGCCTTAATTTCCAATTTTATTGAATAGAAGCAGGCGTTACTTTGCGTTCATCATGATTATATAATGATTTATTTATTTTGCTATCATCCGCGAAAAGTCGACGAACCCGTGCGACGACGTCACCCAGGTCCACTCTCCAACTGCAATTGCACGTTGTAGAGTCAACATCTCCTAAGGATGCTCCGGTTTCGGGGTGAAACGTACATAGAGAGTATTTTTTCGGACCTGGGTGACATCTTAGACATGGCTTGGTCGGCTTTTCGATTTACTGAATAAATCATAATATAATTCAATTTTATTGTTGATAAACATTCCACATTAAGTTTGGGTTTAGTATATATACTGTAGAAACTGACAAATTTGTGCAAACAGCCGAAATTAATTGTCTAACTGTTGTAAAACTTGTAATTATTTGCGGCATTTTCGTACTCGTAGATTTACATTAATTATTTTGTATTTGAATTTGTGTTTGATAAATTGTTATTGTAATATAAGTACGAGTAAGTTGCTTTTATACGGAATAAACATAGAGTAACTACACTACCTCACACAACACTCTCTATTATTTTATACCTAAATATTTAACATTTTAGTATAAAATAATAGCTGTTAATTTAAAATTACAGATACTAAGTCTGTCTGTTATTTTAAATTAACAGCTAAATCCTTATGAAAGTATGTATATACTTACTTAAGTATATACCAGTATATCTACTACGTATAGCATCATATAGGTACCTAGGTTCTTACTTACTACCTATTTAAAGTGTAATTATATTTGCTTATAGTAGGTACGTACTTACAATACGGTACTAATAAAAAAACAATTATTTTCTGAAAAGGCTGGACCGGTTTTTACGAGATTTTCAAACTTTGCTGTAAAACCCCGTAAATCTGTGAAGAATCAAGTAAGGAGTTCGTTGTTTTAGCATTATATAACCAAGTTTGTATAAAATACGTTACAGTTTGGATTAGTTGCAACTATCGTGAATCGTGGTAATTTTACATATTGTCTTAATTAAAGCAATTAATTGTTCTAGCTATTAAACGTTAAAGCAGTTTAAGGTTAATTTAAATCACACTGACCTCCGTAGGTACAATTTGTATGTTGTAATTGTTACCTATTGCACGATTTCCTTTATACACTGACTAGCTGCGCCCCGCGGTGTTACGTACAAATCTATATCTATCTATACTTATAATAAAACTGGTCGAATTCTATACACTTATTCACAATTTCAGATTTGACTTATACCATTTGTAACACCATACGTTACCATGGCATAACGGACGTCAGCGTCATCTAGAATCTATACTTATAAAACGAATTCTGTACATTTTGTATATTGAAGATATTTTGAAAATTTTTGTTGAGGGGCATTATATAATAGATACTGAGGTTAAAAATATTTTTTTTCGATTTTTAGTCCGTCTTTGTTTTTTTGTTATTTGGGCATCACGCTGTAACTACTAAATGAATTCAAATGAAACTTGGCACGGTTTAAGACTATAATACGAAAAAGGATATAGGATACTTTTTTTAATTTTTATTGCGAAAATAGAATAAGAAGGGGCTGAAATAGGGGTTTAAAGTTTGTATGGAAAGTCTTTCAGTTTTAAAAATTTGTTTATAAATCATAAAAAAAATTAAAATTCAACCCAAAATGTAGTGAAATAGGGCTTGAAAGTTTACATTGATTTCCACTCGGACGAAGTCGCGGGCGCCCGCTAGTATAAAATAAAATAAGTACCTACAAGTACACTAAATTGAATTTTAACAGCAAGCTTTAAAAAAGAATAGGTTTGATTCAACATTTCTGTCTTTTAATTTTATTATTCCGTAGCTGTGTCATTTATTAAACTGTAAAAAATTAATAATGTATGTGTGTTATCCTTATTTCAGCCAAATCTGTTTAGTAGTAAAGGAGCAGCAAAGCAACGTAAAAGAGTAACCAACATACACACACATATACACACATTTACACATGATATTTTCCGGGATGAAAGTAGCCTATGTGTTAATCCAGAGTAAAATCTATTTCCATTCCAAGTTTCAGTCAAATCGCTTCTGTAGCCGCAGTGCAAAGCAACAAATATGCCTACACACACACAAAAGTAAATTTACTCGTAAGTATTATAGTTTTAATTTATTTTAATCTTATAGATGTAGTTAATTTATTTCAATGTATGCATATTTTAATAGTTAAATTATACATTAGGCAGGTATGTACATCGTATAGGTAACACCAAGAATTACCCATGTATTATCTCAGACCAATTATTTTATAGGACCTGCCTCGCTTGACGTTACGTTTCTGTCAAAGTATATGATCAACGATCTAATGCGATTATAAAAACTGTCTCTATCTAATCGATGTAAAATAGTTGTAATCGTGTTCGTCGGTTAAAGCGCTCCGTAAAAATACCTTTTTGTGTAATTGAATTGTGTAAAAAACGGGCAAAAATTTCTAGTTTAGTATCAGATATATACCAAATCTAAGCTCGTTTTCCTCAGAAAATGACAGACAATTTTGTTCGTGACTATGAGTGCGATACAGGTCCTTCTATAATTGGTCTGAGATTATTAATGAAATTAAGAAATTATTATGCATGTAGCGACATAAAACTAACATAACACTGCGTTTTCTAGTAAGGGGTCGCCATTCCCTCACATGCTCTAGTCGGAGGTACAGGTTGTAAGCCTCTTATGCCTGTAATGGGGATGATGGCTAGGTTTTAATATATTGAATTATTTATGACATTCGAGGATATAAGGTTAATATTAAGTAATTAGTACATCAAAAATCCAGACAAAGATTGTCTGGATTTCTGTACAATAAATAAGATTATAAAATTTCAAATCTAATAAAAATCCTTTATTGTAATTAGATGGAAACTCATACATTTTTAGCTTCCTTTTCATTACATAAACGCACAAATAACGAATATATTGAGAATTTTGTTTGAACGCCCATGCAAATCCAACGATCACTATGACATATGACGTCATTCATTCGTGCCATTTTGTATGTTTGATTCGTGGCAACGCCGCAAATGTGACCCTTTAGCCCCGAAAGTAATGATCACAGATACCCTGTTACTTATACAAAAATGCTTTAAATGCTTACCCTTAATTTATATACAACTAACTGACGCCGCACGGTTTCACTCGCGTGGTTCCCGTTCCCGTAAGAATACGGGAATAATATATAGCCTATATCCTTCCTTGATAAATGGGCTATCTAACACTGAAAGAATTTTTGAAATCAGCCCAGTAGTTCCTGAGATTAGCGCGTTCAACAAAACAAACAAACAAACTCTTCAGCTTTATACCTAATATTAGTATATACTTGTAAATATGTTTTCTGTGGTATAGATTTAAAAAACTGTCATTAAGTATTTCTATTACACCAAAAACCACACTCTTTAGACGCGAATACAACAATACTCCTTGATGGTAGAAATACATATTATGGTGGTTAGTAAGTACTTCTCCGGAAGCCTGTGTTACAAAGAACTACTACAATTACTAAACTAACTTACATATTAACTATAAGGACTAGATATATTTTATACAGGTTAAATTTTTCTATTAGGTACCTACTTGTTTATATTTAGGACCTAACCTGAAATCCGAAATTTCATTTTTATCGACTCAAGTTCCTGAAATGATTCTGCATTATATACGAGTAAGAAGGTGCTCTTCGCAGACCAAAGTCCGTTTGAAGGCATTCATACATAAAAAACAAAGATTGACTGGATGTTTGTAAAATAAACAAGGTTATAAACTATCAAAAATATTTTATCGTAATTAGATAAAAGTTCATTCATTTTAGGATTCCTTGCATTCAATGTATCACTTTTCATTACCTTAAGTATAAACATAAACGCACAATTAATAACAAAGATATTTGTAATTTTGTTGGAACGTCCATAGAAATCTTACGATATCACTAAGCGATGACGTCATTCTTGAGTGACATTTACTTGTAGTATGGAGCGTTTATTAGTGATCCGTAGCATCGCCGCAAAATTGACCCTTTAAATCCCTGCCACTCCGCAAGTAATGGTCGCATATATTTTTACGTCTACAAAATTGCTTTATTATTAGCTTACCTACTATTAATTTATAAACAATTAAAAAAACTGTCATCATACATAAATCTATAAATGACACCTTTTCTTCTAAATCACTTGAACTATTAGATAACTTGTAAGTAATATAAACTTGATTGTCTTTATAATGTATTACCTACTATAACAAATCTCACACTCACAGTAGTACTTTCATAGTAAAGTTCATAATAAAGTCCATTTTAGGCTAATTTGTTATCTTATACCTGAAAAACATCATCCGCATTGATTTTCCTAATAACAGACAAATATATCTCATTTTCTTCCTTTAAACCATTCTTTCCTCTAAAATACGGAAACTCGTTATGCGTTTGCAGATAGTATATACCCGGTTTGCTGAAATCAGCTGCCGAGCCTAGATAATTACGCTTAGTATTGTTATAACATTTAGCGAATCTAGCATTTTGTACGCTATCACATTCAACGCCTATAAACTTCTTTGGATGTTCGATAGCTTGCCACCAGTATATAATTGCACGTATGTGACTACATATAACTAGACAAGGTACATACGGTATATCACTTGGTTGGAATTCTCCACCGTTAACATAAAAATCTATATGTCCTAAAGGTTCTGCTATACCGAATCCATCAATATTTGTGTGTACTACGTCCACTTTATCTGCATCTGATATATCAAGTCTTTCGTTAGGTGGTAAAGATCTATAGCAAGGTCCTGCTGGATCTAAGCCAGTTATTCTGGAAGGTTTCTGTCCTGTTGCTGCGTAGATATATTTAGCCGCGTGACTTGCAACGTGAGCTCCAAGGCTTGCACCAACTAGTTCTAAGTCTTCTAGTTTGAGTCCGTAATCCATCAGTTTAACTAGAAACTCACCTATTTTCTTACCAATATATCTTGTTAGGCGAACTGATCTGAAATTAAGCATTAATAGTTGATTATTATTATTATTATTTACTTTTGATATTAATTCATTATTATTATTATTATTATTAATATTTGTAAATGAAATGTGTATAAACTTTGCGTTTTTTATTTATCTTGGATAGGCTTGCTTGCTCTTGACTACAATCATGCCTGATGGCGAGCAATGATGAGGTTTAAGATGAAGCGCGCTTGCTTTGAAGGTACCTATTCACTCTTGCCTTGAAGGTGCACAAATTGTTGAAAGGGCAATCTTCAATCCACATCTTAGCAGTTCTAATAAGAAACGTTGACGCAAAACGTTTTATGCGGGTTGACTAAACGTCGACAGCAAAGGGATGCCATTTTTCAGGACGTCTCGCTGTTCTGTGGTAGAATGGGGATGGAGGAACAAGATTATAAAGTTCCTGTGCACAGTTTCCGAAGTATTTGGGTAAAATACCGAGAGACAGGCGACGTTGCGTCGGTTTTGCAATTTCGTCCGTATTAGCGGTTCATCAGCTATGAATACGTCTAGCGCGACGATCAACCGAATCTAATGTAGTGAGCTGATATTTAGTAGACCCATCCCATTTGTATGTGCTTCTAAAATGAGAAATTTCAGTACAACCCTGAATTTATCTTGTCTCTATTTGGTAGGTTTAGTCTATCGTTTAAATATCCTACTTGAATCCTCGTGATTTATTAGTAAAGAGTAATTTACTTAGCGCCTTAACACAAATTTAATCATTAGGTATAACGTTACACGTTTCGTTTTATATTTTTGCGTTTTTATATATTTTTTGCGTTTTACTTTTAATTTTAAATCAAAACGCAAATAATTTATAATGAGACTTAAAATTCAAGCTTTTTGTATACCATTACCAGATTCATGATTTTAATTATAACTGATACGAAAAACCGAGGGTTATTAAATTGATAAAGATCATTCTTTTAGACTGCTAAATTTAACTTGATTTTTTTATAAACGGTAGTTGAATTTTTTTTTATTTTTGTATTTAAATAAACGGTATAAGAACGAGTTGAACTCCCACGAAGAGGGTTCCGTAATAGAAGTTGTTAAGCATAATATTGAGTTATTTGCCATGTTATTTTAAGATCATGTACCCGACCTTGCTATTTCACCATCTCGAAACGACTCATCAGTTGATTTAGTTTACAAGAATAGTTTTTATCATTATCAACATATTCGACTTAATGTTGAGCACGGGTCTCCTCTCAGAATGAAAGAAGTCTCAGACTTCACACAATTAGAAAATTCTCAGGTGTGCAGGTTGTTTTTTCTTCACCGTTAGAGACACGTGATGTTTGATTTCCCAAAATGCACTTAACTGAAAAGTTGGAGTTGCATGCTCCGGACCGGATTCAAACCTACGTCCTTCAAATTGAAGGCAGAGGCTTCACTGGTCTAGCAGGTCTGACTTCTAAGAATAGTTTTCACTTAATTTCAACTTAATGGGTCTAGTATAGATACGAAACATATTGACTATGATACATACACAGACAGACAAATGATTGATCCTTGAGATAGGATTTCCGTTTTATAAAAAAAGGACAAAACAAATAAACTGTGTCCGTTTTCGAACACAGTTACTGCTTTGAACACAAAATTTTAAACAAATCTATGCACAAGAGAAAATGTACAAAATCTATAGACATTATTTCTATAAACATGGATTTAGATCTCAATTTTCTTCAAAGTAAAGTGAACTTTATACAGTAGTGATTAGGTCCACTTTACTTTGAAAAAAATTGAGGCACTAAAAATTAAGCCATGTTTATAAATAAGCCAGATTAAAAATGGATGCAAATACTTACTTGGGATAAATATACGTAAGGAAGTCAAAGGTTTCAGTAATGAGCACATTGTAACCTCTCTTCGAGTAAGCTGTACCGACAGCTTGGCTTTGCGGGAACACGGAACTATCCAGAAAGCCAACTGCATAGAGAACAGTCTTCTTGTTTTTGAAATCTGGAAATAAATATTTAAAATTAATAAATCCTTATTTATTATACACAGTGTCGTGATAACAAAGTGGATATGACCTCTGCCTCTGCCTGATAGTTACGGAACTAATGACAGAGCAATATTGACTAAATAAACACCTTTCAGTTCTAGGTGTAACCAACAGTCCTCTATGCCGAGCATGTATGGAAGAAGAAGGAACACCGACGCGTGTTATGCTTAGATGCAGAGGTGTATCTGAACAACGCGCAGCACACATTGGCTCCTCAGCAACACTCCATGAGGCGTTCGGCGACCTGGGCGGCCTGCTAAGCTTCTAGAGAGAGCTCGGATTACTGGAGTGACTCCAGTGGGGACCAGCACCAAATGAACCGACGCAGAATGGCCAACCCTTAGTGGGCAAATGGGATAAGGCCTAGAAAAGAAGAAGATGATGACCTCAGCCTTCGAATCAGAGAGCGTAGGTTCGTAGCCGGTCTGGGCCATGCACCTCTAACTTTGTGCATTTTAAGATCTAATAATTAAATTATAAAAAGAAGATTTAACTAAAATATATAACGTACCTCAAACGGTGAAGGAAAAACATCGTGAGGAAACCTGCATACCTGAGGATTTTCTCAATTCTCTACGTATGTGAAGTCTGCCAATCCGCATTGGGCCAGCGAGGTGGACTATTAGCCTAAGCCCTCTCATTCTCAGAGGAAATTCGTGCTCAACAGTGAGCCATATAATGATGATGATGCTGAATAAGATATACGAGTAGTATAGAATTATGAATGAAGAAAAGTTATGTTGGAATGGTCAATAATAATATTGTAGAAAAACTGTGTTTTAATATTCATAGAAATAAGAAGACAATAATACAAATGGAGTTCCAAGATTTTTAGATTAGTTTCGTGAACCGGCATAGTTTTTATGCCACTGTCATGTAATGAGGACCGTTGTAGTACGAGTGATTTTTGCAGCACGAGTGCTGGAATGGCTAATTAGGCTAATTACGTTTCATTCGAACCAGGTGTCAAGTTCATTTGTTCGAGCGTTACATTTATTAAGTGTGGAATTTCTATTAGAAATATACATACTGAGTCTAGCTTTGAAGATTCTGAAACTGAAGTAGTAATCTTAGATTCCAGAGAGTAACCTCAGTGGTTGGTATGACAAGCGAGGATGAAAGAGGTTGCGTGGTGATTTGATGTCAACCGCATAAGGTTTTTGCGGTTAACTGCGTGCTAAGGTCAACGCGTAAACGCTTCGTATAAAAACTTGTCGCCCTTTTATTTTGCAGGTACAATTTGTTGAACGGACTACATTTTAGATTAGACTAAGTAAGCCCTTGACTACAATCACAGCTGATGGTAAGTGATGATGCAATCTAAGATGGAAGCGGGCTAACTTGTTAGGAGTAGGATGAAAATCCACATCCTACAGGAACGCTAAATCGCTTGGGGGAACGTTTTTACCCGTAGGGTGGTAACTAGCCACGGCCGTAGCCTCCCACCAGCTAGACCTGGAACAATTAAGAAACCTCAATCGGCCCAGACGGGGATCGTACCCAGGAACTGATTAAAATTGAAGTAAATTTGACTCTTACCAATGTTTTTCTCCTTTACGATGTTCCTATGCGCCGTAGGTATCGGGAACTCTTTCCTGAGCACCTGGCCTTGGTCAGTCCGCCGGTGTACGATTATTTGCAGCATCTTCATTGTCACCGGGGTGATGCTCGCGTTCTTCGTCACTCCTGGACCTAAAATCCAAAATGGAAATCATAGTAGAGTAACTAGAAGAAGCTACGAGTACTTATGGCTACTTTGACGACCGAAGTTAATTTTTGTTATGGTTCGTGGATGACTTACGTATCCTAGACTTGGTCGCTAACTGTGACCCTCATAAGAAGGCTCAAAGTCACTCAGTGGGCGATGGAGCGAGCTATGCCTGATCGAATCAGAAATGAGGAGATCGGCAGAATAACCAAAGTCATTGATCGCAGTCGCAAAGCTGAAGTAGCAATGGGCAGGTCACGTAATAATATTTCGAAGAGCGTGACATTAAAATTTGGAATAGCCACCCTGCACCGGAAAGCGCAGTGTTGGTCGATCTCTGATCTGAGGACGTCAATCGTGTCGCAGGGGGCCGCTGGATGTTGGCGGCTCGAAAGAGAGTTTTGTTTGAAAGTCTATGCAAGAGGCCTATGTCCAGCAGTGGACGTCTATCGGCTGTTGATAATGATGTGGGATGATGTGGTTCTGGGTTCAATCCTCAGCTCGGCTTATTTTCTCAGTTTGAACTCGGGGCTGATTTATAAAATGTAGTTCATTTCATTACATCAAATCCTTATTTCTAAGAATTAATTATGCAATAAGAAACAATAAAGAATTTATTATATTTTTACAACCACCTTGCGTGCATACGCATACGTTATAATCATAAAATTAATCGTTAATCATAAAATTGTTTAAGAATGCGCATTGACATATTAAACATTTTTATGATGTAAATTGTAAAGCATTTGATGAGGTTGAAGGAGATAAGAAGCGTTTGCTTAAAAATGCAAGATTTTAATATGTTGATTAATTAATGTGAAGATTATCTCTGTCTTCGTTTGTTAGTGCATATCACTTTGTCTACTTTTGGAAGTATTTGTGACTTTGAATGTATTACAGTAAGGTGTGTGAAATACAAGCGCAATTTTTGCGCAAAGGATCATCCTGGCTGTCCAGCGCGAAAATGCAGCCTTGCAATATTCTTGCCGCCATTCTACGTGGCCATGATTTGTATAGTTATTAGGATAAGTTAGCTTAAATTTCTTTCATAATAAAAATAAATTTAGAACTAAATGCTGAGCTGGTACCTTTTTCAAGATTGTGCCAACATGACAGTGTGGTGTTTGATGCTTCTTCTACTTGAGTTTTCGTCTTGCCTTGCTCAAGTGGTTGAGGTATTAGACGCGGCAATAGTGCTTTGGCATTGTGGTGTATATCGGTGTAGTATGAATTTTAAAATAAACGTTTTATTGGTAATTATCACAGAACAGACAACGCTAAAAGCTAACGCTTTTAGCAATAGAAGTAGCAATGGGGCGTGGCCCGCGTACACCCGGGTGTGCGGAACATCGCAAGTGTGTCCGCGCATGTACTAGCAGTCTTGTTGTGTTCTGTGACAAAAGGAATAAATAATATTCAACTCTAAAGTAAGGGTGACATATTTAATTAGGAAAAGGAATAAATAATATTCAACTCTAAAGTAAGGGTGACATATTTAATTAGGAAAAGGAATAAATAATATTCAACTCTAAAGTAAGGGTGACATATTTAATTTTTCACTAAATATTAAACAGCCATTTAGGCCACGCCCCTGCTGGGTACGCTGGTTTCAATACAAAGAATTGGCACTTTATAAATCTAGTTACCTCATAAATCTGTGGTAATTATGGTGTTTTAAAGTACGTACATTCTGGTATAAGCCCGGCTGGGTACCCTATCTGTGGTTGCGGTTCAAAAGCGCTGACGAGTGGTCCCAATAAATGGAGGAATATTGTGACGAGTGCAGTCACTTGGTGAATACCGTCCATCTTTCTGAAACAATGATTAATTATGCTTAGTTTTAATGATGATTAATTTTAATGATCGTATGCAAACTTGAAGAGTCCTAGGTTCATTTATAACTGGCAAATTTTTGCTTAGTTGAGAGATGAAAAGAGTTTTACTACAACAAAACTTTCGGTTGTTTTAAGCACGAGTACGCCATCGGAATAATTTTAAAGTAGAAGACTTTGAGAGCATGGGCCATGGTTTGATTATTTTAGAGCATGGGCCAGGAGCGAAGCTATCAATGATACGGGGCCCAAAGATTACAGGGGCCCCTTACGTGTGAAAGCAAAAATAAAAACAAGAAAAAACTGCAGAAATTACAAAAGTAAAAAAGCAATAATTTGTGGTAAAAGAGTATATCAAAAACTAAAGGGATTTTTCCGGATTACTGCTTGTCTATTGGGCTACTAAATTTGATACAGGGCCCTTCAAAGGCATGCCACTGGCTTGGGCTAACTTGTCATCAATACATACGAGTACATATACCTATCTAACAGCTAGAAAAGTGTCTGTCTGTGATTCCAAAATCACTATGTTTACTCTTGAGACAAATAACAATAATCTCTTGCGCTTGTGCTTAGTTATTTACACGATACTAAAAGCATCGAGCTCTTTTAAAACTTTGGTATGTCTGTCTGTCAGTTTGTCCTGGCAAACTTCTGGAACAGCTGTATTGATTTTAGCGGGTCTTTACTGGTAGATAGAGGAAGTAAACTTGAGCAACATATATAGCCTATAGGCTACTTTTAATCCCGATAAAATTCATGGTTCCCGCGGGATGAAAATGAACTGCCCTCTAGCCAAGTGGCACGTCGATTCTCTTTCTACGATCGCTAACGCTTCGAAAACTAGAAAGATGCATGGGAATGACAGATCGTGATCACGTGACCTGTCGATAGCAAATGCCATTCCCAAACATCTTTCTAGTATTCGAAGCGTTAGCGATCTTAGAAAGAGAATCGACGTGCCATTTGGCTAGGGAGGCTGATTTCACGCGGACGAAGTCGCGGACTTCCACTAATTTTATAAGAAACCATGAAATTCCAGCTTTAACAGACTCTGACTTAATTGCAAGCTAGTTTTCGTAGTTTCAGCTGAACGTTGTTAGTAAGACAGTCTTTCTTTTATACATACCTACCTAGATAACAATGCTGATTACACACTGACAGATTAAATACATATAGATAGTTTATTGAGAACGGCCATAAAGATGATTCTTAGATAAATCGTAGGATTAGTGTTCCCTAGATGTCGCCACATACAACAAGATGATCGCTTTCGGTCATTCACTGGGGTCGTTTACACTGGGTATCCATCAATATATAAATCGTTAGACGGGCGCCTCCATATTAAAGAACGCATAATGTTATGTCATTACTCAAAGACGTGCACGCACATCTTAACTTAGTGTGCACGTCTGTGCCCATGCTGTGACTTAAAAAATATTTTACTGTTTTTTTCTTGTTTATTCCCTTAATTATGCCTTCGTAATCGTTTTAGAAGTGTAAAAGCACAAGCCGCAACACGAATAATGAGAAAGATGTTACTTTTCATTGGTAAGTATTTGCGAAACCAATGACAATTCCGCGACGCTTCGAGGCCCATCTAACGATCTACGATCGATGGTAAAATCATTAATCATTTCCCAAATATTAAAGTAATTGCATGTCTTTATATTTATTCTTTTTATAAAATATCTAGGAAGGTTCCTATTTTTGTATCATAAAACTTCGATTATGAAATTTAAAAAATATCACAGCGACATAAAATATTCACGTGCTTATTGTAGTTTAAATTTAATAAGTAAATTGTTGAGTTTTTATCGATTTATATTACACACTAGAGAGACTTCACTAATGAGATATAATTATGATAATATATCTCATTAGTGACTTCTCAATGCTCTAGGAAATAGGCCTTTAGGTGTGTTATGAATATATCACTGGAGATTTAGATTACAGATGAGCATTTAGTTCTTAATTGTCGATTTGTTATTTTCTTTCTTTATTTAAAAATTCTGAACTCGCGCACCCCTTGTAACTACACGCCCTTAGGCACTCTATGATAGCCAAAATTCTGATCCAGGACTGTACGAAAATTCATACATAGTAGCCGTGGTATATTAGAGACGACTTTTGCATTTGAATTAGTATGGATATGCATAAAAATAACGAAAACAATATGCAAATCAGACAAACAATTTCTGAGAAACCGGGACATACAAACATAAGTTACATACAGCAGTATGAATGAAGAAACTCAAGCTTAAAATTCTGTTAAAATTGGCTTATTTCTTTTGTCTTATTACTAATTTCGTTTACATAATGATGAAGGCAAGATGGTAATCTTCATCCTGATGCTTAGGTCTATTCGAGATCTTAATCATAAGCTGTTCTTGCAACACATCGTGAACACACACTAGGAGATGAAATTTAATAAAACCTTTGTTTATTTCTGACTAGATGCCCTGCGGTTTTACTCGCGTAGTAGGTACCTACTGGTTCACGTGGGAATAAGCTATAAATCCCCGAATACTATAGGCTATATTATATTCCTGTATTCCTATCATTATCACTGCTGAGTATCCTCCAGAATGAGAAGGGTTAGGCCAATAGTCCACCACGCTGGCCCAATGCGGATTGGCAGACCTCCCACACGCAGAGAAATAGGAAAATTCTCTTTTATGCAGGTTTCCTCACGGTGTTTTTTCTTCACCGATTGAGACACGTGATATTTAATTTCTTAAAATGCACACAACTGAAAACTTGGAGGTGCATGCCCCAGACCGGATTTGAACCCACTCCTTCCGGGGTCACATCTACTGGGTAATCACGGCGTCTGCTAGTATTGAATAAAATGCATTCTGCTTTAAGCAATAAAACTCTAAAATGCAGCAAATAAATAAAAAAAAACGAGGCTACGTGTACAATCCTATGATTTTCCCACCAAAATTTCATATGAAAATATTGTACTAATTAACTCTCAAAATTAGCACGAAAAAAAAGATTTCAATAAATTGCGCGTTCTTATTCAAGGGTCATTGAATTGAATTAAAAAAAAATCAAATAAACTTACCCACGTATATCTTTGTACAATGGCGATTTTTTTTTATCTAAACATAATGATATTGTTTGACTTTGCTTTACTTGTTGGTAAGTACAACAAAAAAAAATTAAATTAAAAGTCGTATTTATAGGATTTCACTCGCAAATAACTCACATTTATTAATTAGTTATTTACTAATCTATTTTATTACATTAATTAACTAATCTATTTAAAGTGAAACAAATTTATTTAGCTTCTACCTCCTTTTAGAAACTATTGGCAAGATTTGGATTCCAGTCATAATTAATTTTAAAAAAACAATACCTTTATATTTTTAAATTTAAACCATTATTATTAGTTACTAATTTCTTAGGATCATATCTTTAAAACGAAATACATATTACACTAGTTTTAATTTAAAACACCTGTCAGATATCATACTTTTTTTAATTTATTATCTGTAGCAATAAATTTGAAATTAGAACTGAGTTGCGAAAGACATAACACGCGCGCGGCCAACGTTCGACTATCGGATACAAGTTTAAGGGCAAGGATCCAAAGCGTTCAGTTTCTCGGCAGGTCACTGGCACATCATTATACCTAAACACATAAATACGTACAAAGGGTACAAACAATAAAAATAAATTTGCAGAAAAAATCCCAAATGATGCCTGTAGATAATACGTTAATTCACGGTGCAGTGCGATTTATTTAAACAATAAACTCTTTTTTTTCTTGACGCTGCGAATCGTTTATTTTTAATCTATATGCAACAGATTATTTTTAATCGACTTGAAAAAAAGGAGTTTATTGTACGATTTAAAAATAGCAAATTATTAACCGATTTGTAAAAAGGTAATTCAAAATTAATAATTTAAAATTGATTTATTTCAAGTAGGCTCCGTTTACAAGCACTTTTGATATGTCAGTTGACTATTTGTAAAGATTCTACCACCGGTTCGAAAGGCAGGTTCTGCTGAGAAGAAACCGACTAGAAACTCAACAGTTGCTCTTTTAAAAAATATCATACAATATTATAATTGATGACAACATTACAATTTCTTATAGTTTCACTTCCTGTGTGAAGGTGGAAGCTGATCCAATGGCCTCCAAGCATCAAAGTCATCACGATATTTTTTTTATAGGTAGGTAGGGAAGAGAAGAGTGCAAGTTTTATCAAAAATCGGTTCAGTTTTGAGATACACGGTTAAAATTGTGTACCTAAGTAGAGATAGACAGTTAGATCGGTAACTAGGAAAACGTGTTTAACTGAACTGAAATAAAAAAAAAATAATATAAAATGCATGTCCAAGAATTCGACATTAATAATAAGCGAGTAACTCTTGAGTTGGCTAAATAACTGTGCTGGTAACACCTACCACTGACGAATCCGTTAGCATCATTCACCTAAAATGTTGGTAGGATTGCACTTTTTTATCAGTTTAATATTATAAAGCTGAAGAGTGAGTTTGTTTTCTTGAACGCGCTAATCTCAGAAACAACGGGTCCGATTTCAAAAATTCTTTTAGTGTTAGATAGCCCATTTATCGAGGAAGATTATAAGCTATATTTTATCACCGTATTCTTACGGGAACGGGAACCACGCGGGTGAAACCGCGCGGCATCAGCTAATCTTAATATAAAACTTATACATCGATGTATAACCCCGACTACGAGTAACTACGAATTGCACATACCACGGTTCTTAAAATGGTGGTAGCATTGCATTTTATAATCATATGCGTAGGAGTAATTACTAATTACGCGTACCACGGAGGAATTCGTAAAGGTACCTACCTAAAATGTTGGTATCATTGCACATTATAATCGTAAAATTTTTATTTTATTTATTTTATTTTTTATTTATTTACAAACTTACAAACTAGCATTACAGGTCAATACAAAAATAATTTAAAATCTCGTCTAAAAATATTAGCGATTAATTGAGTCATTATTTTTGTAAAAATAACAAAAATAACTGCGCTGGTAGCTCGAGAACATAAATACATAGTTTTATTTTGTAACTTCATTCATAACTTTGGAAATCGTAAGATTTTCTAAATGAATACCTTTCTTATGAATATTCAGGTTAGATGATAACTGTAAGCTATATCCTTATCTGACGTGTTAATTAAGTATTTTTTCATTTTTTTTTAATTCTTGACAAGTTTGCCCTTGACTACAATCTTACTTAATGGTAAATGATGATGCAATATAAGATGGAAGCAGGCTAACTTGATACGAGGAGGAAGAATTTCTAAAGTTAGTTTTTTTAGTTGTCCTAAACTTCATCATTGTCAGCCTTGATGGACGTCCACTGCTGGACATAGGCCTCTTGCATAGACTTCCAAACAAAACGGTCTCGAGCCGCCAGCATCCAGCGGCTCCCTGCAACTCGCTTGATGTCTTCGGTCCACCTAGTGGGGGGGTCGACCAACACTGCGCTTTCCGGTGCGGGGTCGCCATTCCAGCACCTTGGGACCCCAACGTCCATCGGCTCCTCGAACTATGTGGCCTGCTCACTGCCACTTCAGCTTCGCGACTCGCTGAGCTATATCAGTCCTAAACTTACTTACTTAATATTAAAGGCTCATACTTGGTGGAGATACTCAATAACGTGCAAGGCACTCGAGTAAATACTATAATAATTAACTATCTGGCATTTTATAATCGGGATCAATGTCTTCGTATAGTAATTATTTATAGGACTACGTTCCACTGTACTTATTAGCTATAGATATAAGAATGTCAAGGTAAAATGGTACCCCAGCTGCTCAGGGTCGTTGTACATCCTGCAACTACTGCATTCTTAAGGGCACAGATGAACTTGATTGTAATAAAGTTAAGTACCTACTTACGCAAACTGGAATTCAATAGCTATGAATTTACATTTTTCCCATACTTCATTAATAAATCTTTATTTGTTATTTATAACAATACGATTGTCGATAAAAAAGTTAAGTGCATTTCCACGTGATGAGTTCCAGCCTTTAATTAATTATTATTATATTTCGGAAATTCGATATCTATAGGTACCTACATCTTACAACATATTACATTTTTTAATGTTTTTAGTTGTTTTTTCTATCAATAAACACATGCGTTATCTATACTACGTAATACTATAATGGGGAAAGATTTGATTGATTGTTTGTTTGTATTGAATAGACTCTACTAACTACAGAACCGATTTAAAAAAATCTTTCACTGTTGGGAAGCTACACTATTCCCGAGTGCTATAAACCATATTTTATCCCCGTATTCCTACGGGAACGGAAACCACGCGGGTGAAACTGCGTCTGCTATATATTCACAAAACTGCTTTTGTGATGGAATGATCATATTATGATGCAAAGTTAAACGCGAGTTATTCACATAAATAATTAATAATATATTTTTTCACCATGAAGAAACCCATGACCCGGTTATATAACTAAACGATTTGAATAAATTATTCTGTTACTAAACATTTCAATGCCATATCGGAAAATGTTGTGTTTCAGAAATCGTCTTCTTTAAATTAAAATATAAAAATTTTTAATAATGTTTACTTCCCGTAGGCAGTTTGCGTTGACCCCAATACAGCGAATACTTTTTTACTTACTCCTTTGAAGTTCCACTTTCAGATCACGCAGTAACACCGTCCGCGTAAGATTACTTTTTTGGATTAGGTATTTTTTGTGTGTTTCGTTTTCATTGTCTTCCTTTTATATTTCTATTAGCGGACGCCCGCGACTTCGTCCGCGTGGAATTTAGTTTTTCACAAACCCCTCGGGAACCATGGATATTTCCGGGATTTAAAATAGTCTATGTGTTAATCCAGGCTATAATTTATCTTAATACCAAATTTCAGCTAATTCGGTTCAGTAGTTGAGGTGTGAAAGAGTAACAAACAAAATCATCAAAACCATCAGTTTTCGCAAATCTCGGGAAAACGTGGATTTTTCGGGATAAAAAGTAGCTTTTGTGTTGTTTTGTGCCAGAGTAAAATCTATTTCCATTCCAAATTTCAGCTAAATCGCTTCAGTAGTAGCGGCGTTATAGAGTAACAAACATTCAAACATCCAAACACCCATACAAACTTTCGCGTTTATAATATTAGTAGGATTGTAGGTACTTTGAGTACGTGCAGACTTTACACTCTGAATTAGGAATACTGCAGTTGCGGTAAGTATTCCTATTCAGAGAGTTAGTTTAAGTTAGTAAAATTATACTTAAGTAAATTCTTGTATCTAAATATAGAACTCGGAATCCACGTCGATACTGATGTTCATAAATGTCACTTGTCCCGTAAATGTCACGGGATTAATAGCATTGTCGGTTTAAAAATAATGAGTAGGTAATGACCACTTTTCTCAATGTGGGCAATCAAAGTATGTTTTTTAATTTTTAGGGTTCCGTACGTATGTACCTTAATAAGAGAATATACAACAATAATAGTCACTTTGTTGCCCCTCCCTACGGAATTCTGCCGCCAGGCAGGGCATGTCCGACTCGCACGAACTAAAATCATCATCATTATCCCATATACAGCTCAATGCTGAGCTCGAGTCTCCTCTCAGGATGAGAGGGGTTAGGCCAGTAGTCCACCACGCTGGCCCAATGCGGATTGGCAGACTTCACACACGCAGAGCATTAAGAAAATTCTTTGATGTGCAGGTTTCCTCACGATGTTTTCCTTCACCATTTGAGACACGTGATAATTAATTTCTTAAAATGCACACAACTAAAAAGTGCATGCCCCGGACCGGATTCGAACCAACGCCCTCCAGAATTGGAGGCAGAGGTCATATCCATTGGGCTATCACGGCTCACGGAAGTAAAATAGCCTCCCCCAACTCCTCGGTCATCACCAAACCGCCTACTTCGTGCTGAGCATACTTCGATCAGTTATCATTCCTCGCGTTCCTTTTTCTCTTGTCTACCTCCCTTTTCCTTCAGACCATTATTATTCGTAGCGTGTTAGTGCTCGTATGTCTGTCTAGATCTTTTGTTACAAGATCCTCGATTGCGGGTAGTATTACCATCCATTAAATATGTTATGACGGAGGGGACATATTAGTGTAAGTATAAAAGAGGGTATGATGACTTAAGATCAGTTGTTTGTTAGGCAGCGTGGACGCTGTCACTAATTTTTTGTGTTTTGTGGTTTAATTATTGATCATAAATTGTTAAGTGTTTTTAATTTTTTCTTTTTTTTTTTCTTTACAAGCTAGCCCTTGATTACAATCTCACCTGATGGTAAGTGATGATGCAGTCTAAGATGGAAGCGGGCTAACTTGTTAGGAGGAGGATGAAAATCCACACCCTTTTCAGTTTCTACAGGGCATCGTACCGGAACGTTAAATCGCTTGGCGGTACGTCTTTGACGGCAGGGTGGTAACTAGCTAGTGTGGGCATGGAGAACATATTGGGTAGGGAAGGTGAGTGTTTATGCATTCTCCAGTCACGTCATTATCTTGAGGACGCGTCGAATTATCCTGTTAAAACTAAAACTCCGTCACTCAACTCTTTTACCCCTTAAAAGCTGTGAAAGTATCAAACTTACGAAAAAAAGATACGGCCGATTATGCCGCTATTTTATTTCCACGCTGTCAAGGGAAGAATTTAAAAAGTACTTTCCGTTGGCCTAGAACTGTGAAATTTAGCAAGTAAATTAACTAAACAAGTAGGCTATTAGTGTAGGAAAATTTTCAGCTCGAGTTCTTTAGGTAGTTACTTATATAAAAAAAATATTTGTCACATTTAATCTATAAAACTAACATTACCAGCTTTAATTAAAGATTTAAAAACAAATATGTACCTGAAAGGAAACAAAAATGGCGAAACAGAAGATTAGCATCTATCGTAAATTAATTATTTGTCTTAAGCTATAAATAGAGCATTTTAACCTTTGGTAAACTTAGCGTTAAATAAAGCAAAGCAAATAAAGCATTCCTCTCGTTTAACGTAGCTTCGCTTACTCTGGTGGATAACCCTATAATGTTTCAAACGCGACTGTTGAGGAATTGGGTCTAGGAGACACAGGTGTAGTGTATTAAGTGATAAGTACTGACACAGACCTTAAAACTATTTACATCGTATTGATGTAAACAATCACCCTATAATTAATTTAATCTTGTTACCCGACTGCGTCAGAAGGAGGGTAATGTTTTTCGAGCGTATGTATTTGAGTATGTTTGTGTGTGGGACCATCGGAGTAAAATTTCCTAAGTAGAATTTATTCAAGTCAGGAATAGCATTGTCTATAATACAAGGTATGTGTTAAAAAAACTAAAAAGATCGAAAAAATAATATTATTATAAAAACAAAAAACCCGAATTCTATATTATTATAAATTCTTTGTAGCGGCGGGGACAAATAATATTTTCTTACGGGCAAAGAACGAAATACCAACGTTTGTCATTTAGTTAGAACTTCACGAGTATATCGATATTGTGATACTTGTTTTTCTCTTTTCAGTTCATTACGCTTAGGCAGCCGGGTTTTTTTGTTTTTATAATAATATTTTTTTTAACTAGTCACTAGGATACATCAATTTGAATTTCTAGTGACCTTCGTTTGATATTGCAAAGAGCAAATGCCTTATTCGGAGTTCTTTTTTCGGAAAATAGTACTGTTTCGTTACATTTTTAGCGGACTTCAAAGTAAAACATAAAATAATCTCCTTCAAACCGATCAAAATCCTCGAACCCTGCTACCTTTCAGAGCCACCACTGTCCAAACTCCTCTTACAACCTTTCATCATCATCATTATCATCATTATCAACCCTTATTGTTCGTTGTTAAGTTCTCTTCGAATGAGAGGGGTTAGGCTAATAGTCCACCACGTTGGCCCACTGCGGATTGGCAAAATTCACACACGGAAAGAATTGAGTTTTTCCCCCCGTCGCCCGCATATCATAGGAGTGTCATCAACGAACTTGCCAAGCTATAGCATATAATGTATGATTTATTTCTATTGACCTTTGACATTTGAAATGATTAACAATTCTATATTATTCTAAGCTACTCGACCTCGTCACTAATTCCTGAACTATCAAACCACAAGATTGTTTATCATAAAAAAAATACCTTGAAAGCCTACATAACCTCTTGTATAGGCACACTTAACAGATAATATTATCTGCTACTTGAAAGTAATTATTATTAATTGTGGCTTATGAAAAATATCCACTAGACTTTTTGCTGATTGAAAACGTTTAGCATAAATTTCGTGAAGTAATTTGCAATGTTGTTAGGATTCCGTTGTATCGTGGTAAAAACGGACAACAATCATACCTTTGTAAATGTAAAATTTAATGGGGTTAAAAAAGTGATTGGTAACCCCATTAAATTTTGCATTATTTACTCCGAAAATATTCATTTTAGAACACATGTTCCTTGAACATTTTTAATTAGTAATATAACCCCAGAGCTATGGGAAACACTCCCGAGCATTCTGTATACATATCAGCTATTATTGTAAAATTATAAAGGCAAACACACTATTGAGTAATGAACCTACACATATTTAACTGGGCACGCTCGACTGTTTTTTTTATATTGCCTCTGTGTCTTTGACATTCAATAACTGTATGGTGAGACCTTGCTAGGTTATTAGGTTATTATTTTTTGATCAATACATCCTCCACACGTTTAAATAAAATAAAATTATCAGTTATTTCATAATAGTCGAGTGATTTATTGTTGATAATATACATGATACTAAAACACAAACAAAATTTTTGTCTGTCTTATTGTCCAAGATACCTCATACCTAAGCCGAACCGATTTGAATAGGACACTGGAAGTTAGAGGAGGTTATTTAACAACATAAAGACTACTTGTAATCCCGGAAAATATAATAGTTCCCGCGGAATTTGTGAGAAACTAAGGATTCTTAAATTTGGTATAATGATGAAATAACTGACATTGTCATATTTTTTTATAAATAATATTCCGCATTAAATCGAATCATAGTGCCAATTTATCTTTATGGAGACAAGCAAAATGTCTTTGACCATTTTGGATTAAATTTTGCAAAAAAGAATCATCCAAATCAGTTAACACTATTAAAAGTTACGCGCAAAAAATATACGAGTCGAATAAAGAAGATCCTCCTTTTTTGTCGGTTAAAAACGAATTAAATGTTCAGAAGGTTACATCCATTAGGCCACATTAGACAGTTAGGCAATTTTAAACTATTTCAAGTTCAAAGTACTTATTGTACGGTGTATGAATGTTAATAGTTTCCAGGTACAACAGCGGTCATTGTTGTTTATAACTACGTCCATTCTGTTACATTTTTGCTTAGTTCCCACATCACGTCAGATGCTGTGTAAACAAGCTCGTTTTATTTATATTATGTACTAGAGGACGCCCGCGACTTCGTCCGCGTGGAATTTAGTTTTTCACAAATTTCTCGGGAACCATAGAGTTTTCCGGGATAAAAAGAAGCCTATGTAATTCATACTATAATATACCTCAATACCAAATTTCAGCTAATTCGGTTCAGTCGAGACGTGAAAGAGTAACATACATTCATATCATCAAAATCATCGGTTTTTGCAAATCTCGGGAAACCATGGATTTTTTCGGGATAAAATGTAGCCGATGTGTTAATTTGGAGTAAAAACTATTTCCATTCAAATCGCTTCAGTAGTAGCGGCGTTAAAGAGTAACAAACATCCAAAAAAACACATACAAACTTTCGCGTTTATAATATTAGTAGGATATTTTTTCTACGAGTATAAAGTTGTTTTCGATGTTTATGGGATAAAACTTTCCAACCAGTTTCTTGACCTATGTTTTTTAAGAATATTAGCCATATATATTTGGGTAAAACGGGCCCAGCAGGGCTAGCATGGGCAAGGAAGAAATTTATCCATGGGGAGAGGATAAAACGTTTATCCCCCACACTCGTTATATCCACTCTCCGAGCATGGGCACGCCGGTGGATATATTATCCCCGGTGGATAAACGGAGGGAAAGACTTGTCCACCCATTGTAGATATAAATTGGCATTATATAATATTTACGATATTAGTGTCAATCGGGGATTAATTTGTCTTTTTTATAACAAAAAATATAAAAAAATATATTTTAAGTGGCTCCCATACAATATACTTAAAGGTAATTTATCGGAACCCTTCAAGCGTGGGTTCGACTCGTAGTTGGCCGGTTTATTTTGACTACTAAGGAAAATATAGATCATAACTCATATTATAACACTATTTTTTTATTTATTCGACTAAAAAACAAGCCTTTAAAGTGGGGAATCTCTAAATGAAGATAATAATTTACACCCTACCTCTTTTAATTGATGAATAATATATTTTTCGTAGAAGGCTTCAAAAGTGGATTTAAAAAATAAGAAAACCAATGTTGAACAATGGTTATGATTCACAATATTTGTCAGAACAATTAACAAATAGTTTGATTTGTAACCAACCAAAATAAGACCCTAGGAAAAGAATGACCTTGAGTGGAGTCACGCACTTGTGTACGCTGTGTGTAGGGTTAAAGGCCTTTGACAGTTAACAAATACTCTCCTTTTCCACTCAAGTCACTCTCCCCGCCTATCCCAAGTACTCCATAAAGAATTACACGTCAAGAAATGTGGACGGCTCGAACGCCACGAGCATACTGAAGCCGACGACGACGACCGGGTCTTCCTCGGTAACCGTCACGGGTAACGGGGTAACAGTGATCGGGGCGTTGGCCCCTCTCTGTGGAGTTCAACGCCGCCTGAAACGACAGGCGGGGCACTGGGTGGGGCCTATTTAGGTCCGTGGTGTCTAATCCGGGTACGTCAGATCCGGTGACCACGCCGTGTTGCGATCGAGCCCGCGGATGTCGCGGGCGATCCGCGGAACAGCGGCGGGGGGGAGTAAATCCTGATGATTCTTCGCCCACTGCTCAGCGAGGTCGAGCTCGTCAGAGAAACTCCGACTAGCGCCCATCAGCCAGCAGTGAGGAAGTGGTCGTGTCCGGTGTGTTCAGGAGATCAGGTCTCGTGGCAATCCTCGTGAGTCCGGCGGTCGCCGATGGTATGGCGCGATGCCTCGTAGGTGCTGGGATCGCGCTCCGTCAGCGCGAACGAACATTGAGATACTCAGGCGGCGAACATGGTCATCTAGGCTTTCCATTTGTAGGTCCCTGGAGATCACCTCGTTCCGTACGAAACGTGGGGCAGAGATAATTGTGCGGAGAGTCAGCGATTGTTGTGCCTGCAGCGTTTTGCGGCCTGACTCGCTAACCAAAGCGTACCACGCCGGGGCTGCGTAAGTGAGGCGCGTGCGGATGTACGCCTTGTAGACGCCCAGTTACGCACGGAGCGGCAGGTGAGACGCCAGCACAGGGTATAGAAGGGACCGTGCGGCGCGAGTCTGCGCGACCACGTTCTTCTCGTGAGGTCTCATGGAGAGTCTCCTGTCTATGGTTACCCCGAGGTATTTAGCCGTCGGGGACCACGTGACAGTCTCTCCTTTTAGCGACACCGGGGGCGGTGGGTTTCTAGACCGCCCAATGTAGATCGCCTGAGTCTTCGCGTCCGTCCGTGTGGGCCCGACAGCGATGTGGTGATAATTGCAGCGTCGTCGGCGTACAGCGCGAGCATGGCGCCGTTCGCAACTGGGATGTCGTCCGTGTATCTGCTGTAGCAGACGGGTGACAAGAAGCTTCCCTGGGGCACACCGGCACGGATGGGTCGTTCCGTGGACAGAGCGTCTTCAACCGCCACTTGAAAACGTCTGTCTTGTAGAAAGCTGTTCACAGTCTTAACTACTCGGCGAGGAGTAGTAGACGTGGACAGTTTGTATACCAGACCGGTGTGCCAGACGCGATCAAACGCTTTCTCCATGTCAAGGAATACTGCAATGGAGTGTTCTCGCTTGTTGTGGGCGGCAGCGAGGTGGTGCAGTACCCTCGTCGCTTGAAGCGTAGTGGAGTGTTCGGCGCGGAAACCAAACTGCTCGTCGCGTGGCTGTAGATGGGGCGTGATGTGCAGCAGAAGCAACTTCTCAAAGATCTTCGAGGTGGTTGATATCAACGTGATAGGACGATAGCTCTCCGGCAGCAGTATATTCTTCCCCTGCTTGGGGAGAAGGATGACTCGGCCGAGCTTCCACGCTGAGGGGAAGTACCCAGCCGACCGTCCGACGAGCACCTTATATCGCAAGTCGTTCCCGCCAACCGATCGCTACCTCTCTCTAAATCACTACTCTTTACGGAAACAAGTCGCGCCACCTAGCGACGGCAGGAGCCAACACGACGGACGTCATATTCGTTTAAGTCAGCCATTGACGATCAATTATTCTCACGTTTCTGCAGCGCAAACGGCAGCGTTTTATAAGTCGAGCCGTCATGCACGCAGCGACCAATGGTACACGATCAAATATAGTCGTGGGTACTGCAGAAACGCAAGAATAATTGATCGTCAATGGCGTGCGTAAGACTACTATTTCCTACTATATTTATATTTATTACGCTTAAAAATATAATTATTAATTAGTAAATAATTTTTATTGTAATTATGTACGAGTACAATGTTTTTCCTGCATTTAATGTAAAATAATATGTACCTAGCAATAAAATGTATAATAATAATATGTACCTACCGCAATTACCTACGTTATATCAATTACTTATTTACCCATGCATGCATAAAATATACCATATTAAAATGTAGGTAACTAAGTATTTAAATTTTATTTTTGTTTTTCTTCCTTCCCATCGGACATCCGGTTCCGGTCATCATCATTCTGATAATCGATCGTTAAAACGGCAAAAGAGACGATTAATCCAGAGAGGTTCAATAACCTATCTGGAATAATCGACCCGCCGGCATTTCGAAATATTTTTCTTATATGACTAACGACGAATGGGTGCAATAGTGTTTAGTACAATCACGCTGCTAGAATGCGTCTTGGAGGGGTTAGCGTGATAGAGGGGTTCGAACTGTTGTATGGAGGCTGGCCTTTACCCATAGGTGCCTACCACATACTCCTACCTACAACGTGGTAATAAAAATAGCCGGGGTTTTTATAACTCGACAGTGTAAGTTTCGAATTTCTCTCTACCTTTGTCTAACAAAATACTCATAATCATCATTATCAGCCGATGGACGTCCACTGCTGGACATAGGCCTCTTGTATGGACTTCCAAACAAAACGGTCTCGAGCCGCCAGCATCCAGCGGCTCCCTGCAACCCGCTTGATGTCTTCGGTTCACCTAGTGGAGGGTCGACCAACACTGCGCTTTTCCGGTTCGGCCATTCCAGCAGCTTGGGACCCCAACGTCCATCGGCTCTTCGAGCTATGTGGCCTGACCATTGCCACTTCAGCTTCGCGACTGGCTGAGTAATGTCAGTGACTTTGGTTCATCTGCAGATCTCCTCATTTCTGATTCGATCACGCAGAGACACTTCAAGCATAGCTCGCTCCATCGCCCGCTCAGTGACTTTGAGCCTACTAATAAGGCTCATAGTTAACGACAAAATACTATAGACAGAAAAAGATAGAGACGACTTTTAAGCTTGTACTGTCGAGCTAGAAACATCGTTGATTCGTTACATAATACATTATACTCGTAGAATACAGACGTAGATATAACATGTTGAGAATTTTCCACATAAAATCACCATTATTATGGTAGTTTACATTTCATACATACTAATATAATTATGATTAACTGTGAACTAGAAGATACGGTAGGTATTTAAGACTAATAAAACACATATGTTTTATGTGGTAAAACTAACATTGAAAGATCTCTTCCGAGTTCCAGAGTAGGTATGTACCTACTACCAACTGTGCTTATTTGTACCTTTTCATTCCTACGGCATTAACAACGAATATTCATTTTAGTATTAAAACTATAAAACTATGTATATAATATATCTACTACGACTCTTGACCAGGGTGAACTTTGTAGACGCAAAAATGTACTGCATACCCTGAGTATTCAATATGAACTTGAAAGAAGGAATGTTCCATTTTGGATTATTTGTACCTTAGTTAAAAGTCTTGTGTACGCCACTAACCCTGTTAGCTAATACAAGTAACTTTTTAAGAAGTTGGGCGTCTCATAAAGATACTCACGGAAAATTAGCTTGATAGTAATCAATTTCGAAAATAATCATTTATTATAACTAAGTACTGCCTGTAAGCATCGTTAACAACTTGATTTTATTGTATAATTTAAGTATACCTACCTACACGTGTAGTTACTCAATTATTCGCTAATTAAACGCCTTGGATGAGTATAATGTATTCAGTCAGCCAGTATTATTAACGGCAATTAAGTATCAAACAGCATTTTTAAAATAATAATAAAATCTTTTTAGCAAAAATATTGAACCAACTTCAAAATCATGAAACATATGATGTTATTTTTCGCTTTTTAGTTTATTTTCATGATTTTGAAGTCGATTCAATTTTTTTGTTAAATCATCTCAGTCAAATTCACCAACAAAATTTGTCTTTCGTTTTTTTTTTGAGGGGGACGAGGTAAACTCACAAATCGAAAATATTTAACACCTATAAATAATATATCCTGAGTCCTTGCACTGCACACAACTATCCACATAATATCTAGCTGCTACACAGCCACTAGGTCATATCACTACAAATAAATAAACTGCCATAGCTGACCTTCAAGGAAAATATTATAATTAAACCAACAGTATGTAACATAAATCTTTATTTATCATAACCTTGGTATTATGACAGAATAATAGATGTGTTAATTAGTTAAAATTCTTATACCTTTAGAATAAACAGACCCGTGATAGCCCAGTGGTTATGATTTAAAGCCGGTCCGGCTAACACGTGTCTCAAACGGTATTATTATTATTTTTATAAAAAGTCATACAAGTGTGTCCACAGATCCTCATTACGGATCGCACGAATATTCCGTAAAATTGTCCGACATTTGCGATGCTACGCCTTTAATAAGCTGTTGGTCCCGGTCATTATTATGACCCGATGATGTTTTATAATCGCAGCCCGCCAAGTCGCCGCACTTGCAAGATGGCTTGGTTTTGTAGTGGGTTTACAAAAAAAGGAAGTTAATATTGAATAATAATTTAATGATAGGCATAAAAATCAAGGCGAAAAATGACTCCAGGTCAAGGTTATAATATTATTATAAAAAAAAAAACAGGTCTATCGTGCATAAAAACGATTAATACTTGATACTTGTAGTAGATAAATATGTTCTAATAAAGTATACCTATATTTAATAAAGTATATAATATGGCTGATGCTTGAACCTACTCATCTATAGGTACAAATAAAGAGGATTATCGGCCTCTCAGGCTTACTTTATATTGCTGCAGTCCTGAGTTCAATTCCCAGCTCGGGTAAATATAGGATTTTAAAAGCTGTTTTATAAATTGGTACTAGTACTAGTGTGATAGTAGTCGTATAAAGGTACCTAATTATACAAATCCCAATTTTATTTTTCTTAGTCACGGCATCACGCGAGAATGGCTGTACCAATTTTGCTAGGTAGGTAAGTACCTAATTATTTTTTGTTGTGTTTTGTCAGGGTTATTTAATATTAGGAGTAGATTATGAAGGAGAAAATTTAGAAAGTTGCCTAGTAGTTCATTAGGTTGCAGTTTTACATTACACTTTCAAATTGATTTTATTAACAACACAGGATGGAAAAGAACAATCAGGGAATTTTACGCAGACGAAGTCGCAGGCGTCTGCTAGTATTAGATGTAGGACACAGATTAATAATAATAGGCAGATGGAGCGCACGGATCTTTATTCTGTGATGTAGGATAGTAAATTAAATCCAAGTTCTACATAACTCGTAGTTATGTAGAACTTGGATTTAAACAAATAGTTAAGTTAAACAATTATTGATAACATTATCATTTTGTACCTACCTATCACTGCATAAAAAAAACAAGACAGTTTCTGTCAGTCTCATTTCACTATCGTACATTGAAGGTCACTGATGCGTCAATCGCAGTTGGCATAAAATAAAGTCTTAACAAATACTTAACCATCGACCAGTATGGAAGACAAAGTTGCAGTAGTTACCGGTGCAAATAAAGGCCTAGGATTCGCAATTGTGAAAGGTTTGTGTCAAAAATACAGTGGAATCGTGTACCTGACAGCACGAGATGAATCACGAGGTTTGGAAGCTGTTAAAAAGTTGAACGATCTCGGATTAAAAGCAAAGTTTCATTCACTAGATGTGACAGATGAAAATAGCATCAAAAAACTGGCGGAATTTATCAAAACGGAACATGGTGGATTTGATGTGCTTGTGAATAACGCTGGTATTTTAGAGTGGGACGAAGTTTATCCTACATATGAAGTAGCGAAAAGAAATATTGAGACAAATTACAAAAGTTTATTAAATATTGAGGCAGTTTTATATCCCTTGCTAAGAGATGGCGCCAGAGTCGTCAATGTGTCAAGCGCGTGCGGACATCTTTCCAATTTACGCAACAAAAATTGGTTGGATATATTATCAAAACAAGATCTCAAGGAAGAAGATATAAATCATTTTGTTGATGAATATTTGGAGAGCATTAAAAATAATACTTTCAAGAAAGAAGATTTTGCAGATGATGGAAAACATGCAGAGCACAGAGTTTCGAAAGTAGCATTGACAGCTTTAACTGCTGTACAACAGAGAAAATATCCAAACTTTAGCATTAATGCTGTTCATCCTGGACTAATAGATACAGATATGGCAAAAGTGGAGGGGGGTGTTAATCCTGACGAGGCAGCAAAGACGATATTGTATCTGATTCTAGATGCTTCACCTAAATTGAAAGGAACTTTCATGTGGTTTAATAGAAAATTAATCGATTGGTATGACTATGAAGGTGAATATTATTATAAACATGGTGTGTGATAATATACCTACCTACTAGTAACTACCTAATTTAGCAAGTTTAAATATATTGTAAATGGCCTGTAACCTATTTTTTTATTTTTCAATTTTATTGCTAAATAAATAGCAAAATATGTAGTAGTAATTTTATTTCATTATAAATTATTATTATAAAACGAATGAAAGTAGAAAATCTCGATAGGTTGCAGAAAGAAAAGGAAAATACCTATTTAAATAACTAGCGGACCTGGTCCAGCTTCGCATAATTGCACTTCTTCCTTACCCCTACCACTACTATACCCTACCCCTACCCTAAAAGAATGTCCGTAAAAACCACTGTCGTATTTCAAGGAATATTCTAAAAAAATATTTTAAAAAACAAAAAACCATAAAGCGTACTGAACTGAATAGAGAAAAACAAGTATCACAATATCTTTATATAGTTCTGACTAAATTCTTTATGTTGCCGCATGTGGTGACAAAATTGGTATTTCATTCTTTGCCCGGTTGCCCCTAAGAAAGTATTAAGAATTTGTGGTACTGCAGGCTTGAATTGACTGCGGGCTTGAATTTTTACTACAGTTAAAGCTATTAAACAAAGCGTTAATATTTTTTTTGTTCATATAGAATTTATGTAGTCCAATATATTTTTGTTTTGGAACAGCACAAGATCTCATTATTTTTTTTATAAATTATTTTCTAATTTTTCCCACACAAAAGACAGTTAGGAACCAGTGATCAAAACGTCACTTTGACAGTTGCCTACCCCAATAAAGATGAACAAAATGAGCTAAAAAGTATTTCTGATGATCACAAAGGGCTAAAAATATAGTAATGATCTCAATCAAAGAATATATTATAGTGCGACACAAAAGAGTAGAAATTAAATGAGGGTGCTGTAGTCACATATTGTGGTTCTTATGGTAACTCTGTGTTCTGTCACCCACTTGGTATTGCAACTATAAATCTAGCCCGCGTTTACTACTACTATTACTAGCGTTACTATTTAACCCGGTAGAAAGAGAAGCATTTTGTGTTATGGGTAGGTGATTTCATGGTTTACATTTATTAAATTTTAATAAATTCAAGTCCTAAATAAATTGTATTTATTTTAATTTGTCTGGTAATTATCCGAATTTCCACTATGAAATTAATAATCTGATAAAACTATCAATAATTATTGGTTGCTCTATGTTGACGGATCTTTCTGATGATGACAGTAAATATGATGTTGCTACACAGTGAATAGTTTTAGTTCCAGTAGGTCTATTACTTCTCTTCTTCAAGTCGCACATATATTTGTCTCAATTCAAGTCTTTATTTTTCTAAATTGTAGTCGGTTTAGAAACTGCGAACGATTATGAGTACAAAGGAACGCAAAATATTTGACATCCGATCGAATTTGACATTTAACTGACAGTAGGTTTTAGGAATTCCGTTTGTGGGTGTTGCACTAAATTTTAAAATTTAGAATTTCTTATAGATCGAAATTTATTAAAATAAAACCGACGTACTAGTGTATTGTGAATGAAAAATATTTATTTAAACAAAATCCCAACATTTATATCACATAAACAACGAAACTGTTAGGTAAGTTCTGCTAAATTTATGTTTTTAAAAACATTTTGCGCAAAAATCGTATTGGACAAAAGGAATATAGCGATTATCTTCGTTCATAATATGTAAACAACAGTGTTTATTACGTGAACTGTCAGTGGAATCGTAATAAATATAGAATGCGGTATTAAGACATTGAAAATCGTTGCCCAAGTGCCTAAAATAAATTATCGCAGTGCTGAGTACCTTGACCTTAGTGTTGAATATTAGTATGCTTAACAGCACTGCGGTCTGCGGAACCCTAGTTAGATTTCACTTACAGTTTCACGTTGTACGATTTCTCACACCATAGTTCTCGAAATTGTTTTAATTTTAAAAGTAACATTAACAGCTCTAAAAAATGTTTAAAGTGACCTTGAATCCAGTGAAATCTAAATTTAATGAACACATGTTCTATAGCAAGATATGTGAATGTGTAAACAGTATTGGTGACATGTGTGACTGTATGAAAAGTAGCTTTTAACTCGTGAGATGAATAAAAAAGTGTTATGACCTCCATTCTCTACCTACTCACCAAAATAACAGTAATTTAGGAATATGAATGTACTAATCTGTGATAGGGAAACTGTTATCTGAAATTGGCTGTTTATTAAAAATCTGTACTTTGAACCCCATTTTAACACAAAACTTATGCTTGAAAGTGATGTGATGTGACATAGATTAACTATGTTTATATCAAGCCTTAAAGGCATTTAATCACAAACTGATAAAATGATTTGAACAATGATAATTAAAATAAAATGCACTGGCTTTATATAAAACTATACTTAATACATATAATTATGTTATAAAAAAGAAAACAGAATAATATTAGTTATATTATAATCATGTGGAAGATGTCTTTTAATAAGTGATATTGTTTTTCTAACAACAGAATCTAAACTCTATCTATAATAGTAATAGTGTATAAACTTGTCATAGACAATCATGAAAAATGTTTCTAGTGAAATCAGTGCGTGTGATGGCATCATTTGCCGCACAAGCCGCCCTCAGGTCAAGATGGAGCTCTTTGATAGAGTCGACGAGCGTAGATGTGCCGGGGGAGGTCACAGACAGTGTCCGATCTGTTGTCGGATGGCTCAAACAGGCATGGTCTATTAGCAATGTGCAAGTGCTATAAATGTTCTTGATATATGTAGTTTTTGTCATTTAGTATTGCTTGCATTGTAGTTTCTACAGTGGCGTACTTGTGTGGGGACAATTACCAATTACCAGGCAGCATATGAAATGAAACAGTAACAGTTTTGTCAATAAAAAAATATATTTTGTTTGTAATTGACAAAAGGTAGCATGAAAATATCCCTCTTACATAAGCAGAATGGCTAACCCAATTGGCCAAATGTGGAAAAGGCCCAAGAAAAAAGAAAATCTCCCTCTTCTAAGTCGTAGTCTAAGTCGCAGTATTCTTGGGCCTGCTCTGTTGATCAAGTCTTCTTATCAATTTGTAACCATTTCTGAGCAATGGTAGTTTATCATTATTTACAATAAGTTGTACAATGTAAATCAGGGCCATTGAATAAAATATTTTAACTTTAATGTAATAATTGAAATAGGGTAAGCAGCAAATATTCATTGGGCCCCGGGCTGTTTATTTCCCGTCAACCTCCTGATATAAATACCCACACTACGCCACTTGAGTTTGCTAGTAGTAGTAGTTTATTTCTATATGCACCTTATTTAATCTCAACAAATTAGTATCAAAAAACACTTCTCAGCTAAGTATGATTAAATTAACGAAAATAGCTTAGAAAATAAGGCTTTTGTTAATAAGTCATTGACAACCTTACACTTGTGCTAAGTGTTTTACATCTTCATTTTTATCATATGCATGTGTAAGATCTGAAATACCCAAAGTTAGTGTTTCTAGATTCTTACAACATCAAGTAAAGCATACAGTGGCAGATTTACGAATTTGTTGCCAGTAGGCTATTGAATTTTTGCTACTGGACTCTGAAATTCGATAGGTCTCCTTGTTCGCAATCAATACAATTACCTTAAATTGTGTCAATAAAATGGCAAGTTTTAATATGTTATAAGACAGGACTAAAATATTAAAATTATCGTTACATTTTCTTTATTTCTGTAGAAGAGAAAGTTTTTTGGGTCAAATTTGCCGCCCTAGGCTCCAGCCTACTTAGCCTACTGTCAAATCCACCACTGTAAGCGTAAATAATGAAATCAAAGTAAGAGCGTTCCACCTTTCAGTCTTTACATATAAAAATATTTATGTAAAAAGAAAAAATATTTAAATTAATTTTTAACTTCCCAGTTTTATCATTGCTCATACATCATCACTGCTTATGAGGTCATGAGTTTATCTTGATAGTAAAAAATGCTTAAAAGAACTATTTTTAACCGACTTTTAATATAGATCAAGGTATAACTAAAAAACAGGCTGTGAATAGAATTTCATGTTTAAGTATTTTATAAATTTGAAATAACTTAGTAAATTTAACCTCTGCAATTTTTTAATCTTGTTCCTCCTTCACTAGTATGATTTAAGAGGACTTTAAGATATCACAGGAATCTGCAACATAGCATAGTCCTATCCTTTGGATGTGGTTTTGTTCCTCACTGCAAATGTTTGGATTGCTATTCTTGCTACCATTTTAATCACCTACATACAATGTGAGCATCTTCAAGCCAAGAGTAAATAGGTTCAAGAGTAAATTATCATTATAATATCATGTCATTGCTTACAGTCAGGAATAATTATAGTCAAACACCAAACATTACCCTGTGTTAAAGAGTCCACTTTCTTTAAAATTGTTTTAAAGTTAATTTTCTATTTATATCTTTACTTTTTGTAAAGATATAGAAAACATTAAAGATAAGTCCCACTGCATTACATATATCTTTAAGCCAGAGAAAGAAGCGTAGGAAAAGTTTGTGTGTTATAAATAGTAATTGAATAATGATAGCTTTATTTGACAAAATGGAATAGGTGTGAAAATTACTTTGACATTGTACCAATTGTAATGGCCTTGTGTCACCCTTTTCTAACCATTATATGTCTGGCTAAAGTCACCATATTGATCAGAACTGAGCTATGATGAACAATGATATCGAGATTGATGATTGTATGATAACCAGTCAGTCAGTTATACAGTGGCAGACATACAAGTGTCATCGGCAGGCTATTTAATTCTGGCTGCACCTATTGGATCTCTAAAATTCGATAATCTACTTCTAAATCGTATTAATTTAGTTTTATTTTCTCAGAAAAATTGCAACTTTAAGATTTATGTATATTGTCTTAATTACATCAGATGGCCTAGTGGCAGTTTGATACTGTTACTATCGCGTTTACGTAAACGCGAATTTCAGAATAATTGAAACAGTGCCATCTAGTGGCACTACTTACTGCACAACTGTTTCAATTCCATATAAATTCGCGTTTACGTTAACGCGATAGTAACAGTATGAAAATATTGAAAACTCCCACTAGGCATACGGTTTATCGTTGAAATTTTCGTTATTTTATTAAGATTCGTTTTCTCAATGTATTTTATGTTCTCTCTACGTATGTTCGTAAATAATGATTGGTTTTATTTATTTCTGCAAAACGAAAATTTTTGGGCTCAATTAGCTTCGCTCCCTAAAATTTGCCGCCCTAGGCTCCACCCTACTCAGCCTACTGATAAATCCGCTACTGCAGTTATTAATACCAGACCAGGTTGGTTTAGACCAGATATTGGTAACCTTTATAGTAAAATCTGAAAATTGCAATTTACAAAATTGTACGGTTTTTATAGAGCCAAATTTTTCTTACCAATATTATAGAAACTGCTTGCTATAAAGGCACTAATGCCTGTGATTTATTCCACGGTAATTGGACTATTGAAAAATGTAAAACATAACAGTTAAAATGGGAATGATAGGTAGGTACTCGTAATATGAATACATTGATTGATGGTGTGTCTCTGGCATGTCCATGCAAATGGCATAGGCCTCTGGCATGGACGTCCAGCAGCTGATAATGATGATGATGATGTTTAGAGCTACCACCCTAACTGGCAAAGCCGTACAGCCAAGCGATTTGGTGTTTGAAGTTAAGCGGTGTACTATGTGTTGCCGCGTTAAATTTTAATAAACCTGTACCTACATCTTCCAAATACCTAATGTCAGCCACTGACGATCAAGTAATCTCACATGTCTGCAGCGCTAAGGGAGAAGCCACACGGTGCGGTATGGTAACGACTGCGGCGTCCTGCATAAAAAATATCAATGATATGCCAGAGGGCGCGTTGAAGCGCCGCACCGCAAGCACACTTTTTGCTGCGGCGCCGCAACAGTGCCATAATGCGACGTCGCGTACCACATGTGTACAGTGATGCGGCAAAATGTTACCGGTGTGGCTTCATTCTAACGGCTTGACTTCCGATAAAACTGATCATGTGTTTGGTCGCGATCGGCATAATGTCATCACATCACATCATGACCAATACGATCACGACCAGTTTTGTCGGCTATCAAGCAGTTAGAGCTGCAGGAATGTGAGATTATTTGATCGTCAGTGGCTGACATAAACACGCTTCTATACGTCATGGTTATTTAACATCAGGTGAGATCGCGCGCATGTTACGAGTGCATGCGACTCCTCAAATTTACATTATCAAACATAACATGTTTGTCATGCCCATGACATAATTAATAGTTAATTATAGAATTCAGCGATATCGTTGTTCGGCATTCAAAACTGTGAATATGTAAATTTTACGAAGATAATATTAAAATGGAGCCTGCGTAGCCATTTTTTATTTTATGACAAGTTAGTGACTTGAGGGGCAAAGCTACCAGATTTGAGACAATTTAGAAAATATAAAATTCTAAATTGACCGAGCTGGGGATTAAAGCCAGGATCGCTTGGGAACAGCAGCGCACAAGTGTTTCCAAAGATCCGCACCGTACACATCATATCAAACGGATTTTTAATTTTATACGGTAGATAACATCCGTTCGATGCGGATCAGTGGACTTATATGACTTTTTAAACAAAGAATACTTAAATCTAAAAATACGTACGAATTACGATGCGGATCTGAATTCTGAGATCGCCTGCCATTTGCCTAGGCTCTCATTGTAGGAGGAGACTCGAGCTCAACTATGAACAGAATTAGTTGTTAGTAGCGGCGAAGAGTTTATACAAGCCGATTCCCGTCGGGTAACCTTTAAAAATCAGTGCATATTCATTCTTGTACTGTATCTAGATATATGAGAAACCGGATTTCGTATCAAACTGTATGAATTTTCTTTTCTTTGGGACGGCTTACCTTCATCTAAATTCCATTCTTCGCCACTGGTTGTTAGTGATGATGATGATTGATGACTTACTTCATTACGATCGCAGGCATCGTTGGAGGTGCGGCAGGTGGGGCGGCGCGCGGTGAGCCAGCTGGCGGGCCGGGGCATGGCCGACGACGTGCTCATCGTCCACTTCAACGATGTCTACAACATCGAGCAGACTACAAGTAATGTCACATTAAGTCTTTTACTTATATACAGGAGTACTTTTTGTGGTTCGCAAAGTATTTATATTTTGGTAGGAACATAAACGAAATTTAATAAATACGTTTTTTTTTTTATTAACTAACTAGTAGCGAAAATGTTTACGTTAAAACACAGAAGGATCAGAGTTAAAGCTTGAAAATAACGCTTCCATTATTTTGTTATTTTTGGGGTCCGGAATTGAAAAAAAAATATATATAAAGTACCTACTGACTAAATCAGTGTTGTAGAAAATATATTCTATTATCCATACAGAAGCACTAAAAGAAATTTGCGCACTAAAAAAAATATCTGCCTGAGTAGGTAGGTATATTTTTTACTATTGCTTTTAGTTTTAACTATGTCTCACATAAAAAATAAAAAATCGTCGACCGAGAGCTTGCTTATAGCCTGATGCGTACATCATTTTATGAATATAAAACATAATTTTTATACAAGATATTTTTAGGAATCATATCCCCATTCTCCGAACCATTAGCTTTGTGCCAACTCTTTGCTAGATACCCTTAAAGTTTTCTAAAAAAACGTTATTTTACGAAAGCATGATTCCTAAGGGACTACATTTCTCATTTGTGATGATTCACATGTCGAAGAAATTTAGGGTAAAAAAATTGATTTATTTATACGGACAGACACGGAGCCGGTGGGCGGTGCATTGAGGTTCAGCACGGCTGTGAAGGCGCTGCAGCATCTGAACCCACTCGTACTATTCAGCGGGGACGCCTTCTCCCCTAGCATGTGTATGTATCTTTTTATTGCCTCTAGAAATACCCAATGGTAACAATTATGTAACTCCTTGTACGTCCGCGGGAAGAAATCATCCCGATTATATAATGATTTATTTATTTTGCTATCATCCGCGAAAAGTCGACGAACCCATGCGACAACGTCACCCAGGTCCGACAAAATACTCCCTACGTACGTTTCACCCCGAAACCGGAGCATTCTCAGGAGATATTGACTCTACAACGTGCAATTGCAAAGTCATAATAATAGGATGATAGCAAAATAAATAAATCATTATATAATCATGATGAACTTCCGCAAAGTAACGCCTGGTTCTATCCAAAATCATCCCGGTTTACAGGTAGTCCCTGATAATGTAACTTTCTATTGTTAAAAGAATTTTTCAAACCAGTCCAGTAGTTTTGAGATTTTGTTAAAAACATATACTTTTGGGTCAGACCAAAGCTAAATCATCTTCTGAAATAAGAAAGTCTATATATCTATTTGCACTCATTGTTATGCTCTTACCTATTATCTAATAGTTTCCTTCATCTGTATAAATTCAAATACGATTGTCAATAAAAGATTTGTTTTCCAGTAAGCACTTTTACAAAAGGCGAGCAAATGGTGCCTGTGTTGAACGAAATCGGAACGCATTGTGCAGTTTTTGGAAACCACGATTTTGGTAAGTGACATTTAAAGCTATAGCATCCAGTCCCTTTTTAGTCGCCAGTCCCGTACAATTTGCATGTATAGTGGCATTCAGTTTTCCACAAATACCACGAGAACCATGGGGATTTCCGGTATGAAAGTATCCTATGTGTTATTCAGAGTAAAAACTATTTCAATTCTAAATTTCAGCCAAATCGCTTCAATAGCCGCAGCAGAAGGAACAAACACACACTTACACACGCAAATTTTCGCCATTATAATATTAGTGTGATATGGAAATGCATGACGTTAGCTATGTTCTCCAAAATTCTAAAAAGCATAGATTCAAAAAAATACGACAGGCTTATACTTTGACCTATCCAAGGCATTTGATTTTGTGAGCCATTAAATTTTGGTTGCAAAATTAGAAAAGTAGTGATAAAAAGACATGTACTACAATGGTTAAAATCTTACCTGTGCAATCGAAGTCAGATAGTTATAATAAATGAAACTATTTAAATACGGCAACAGAAACATCAGATAAGGTGTACCGCAAGGGAGTATATTATGACCTTTTTTGTTTCTTACCTATATAATTAACACTTTTAATGCAACTAATTATCATTCGCAGATGACGCAATTATTGTATCTACGATCAAAATTACACATATTAAACTACACGCAAATGAAATAAACGTCACAAAATATGTTTCAGATTTCGGTCTGGATGTCCTGTCGAACCTGGTCGCTCAGTGCAACTTCCCGTGGTTGATGTCCAATGTGATAGACAACGAAACGGGCCGGCCGCTGGGTGACGGCAAGATCACACACGCACTGCTCTGCAACGGACATAAAATAGGACTCATAGGATTAGTGGAGCAGGTACTTTACCTGAACGATTGAGGGTCACTGCCTCGTTGGTTGGTTGGGTGTGGTTTCGGATCACGAGGTCTTGGATTAGAGTCCTGGCGACCAAACATCGTATCTCGTGAAGAGGAACAGACAACTGTCAACCGATAGCAGCGAAGTCGGAAATATCGCTCTCTTTCGTTGCGTTGGGACGAAATGGGAGATGGGACTACTACTCCGCCGCGATGGTTGATGGTTGACATTTTGTCTATTTCTCTACATGAGATCGTTTGACGCATGTTAGGGATACTAGTTCGAGCTACGTAATACAGGGCCATTCATTATTTTTAAGTTTTCAGTAAAAAAATTTTATTTTTTGTGCAATAAAGAATTAAAATAAATAAATAAGTAAAATTTCTTAGCCCGGATTTTTGGTGGTATTCACCCTTGCCTTGGGGAGCACGTTAAACCGCTGACACTTAACATTAACAGGATAATGATTTAATATGTTTGTATTGATTACGCTCTAAAATTACTTTACCTATTTGAATTCGTCCACCATTAGAATTATTTATTCCTGATCAAAATGGGTTATATTTCATCGCATATTTCCTTGGGAACGGAAACAGGTAAAATCGAGTGGCGTCTACTAGTACTATGTTATACTAATATAGTTCTTTTTATTGTTTTGGACAGGAATGGCTGGACACTTTGGCGACAATAAACCCTGAAGAGGTGACGTTCTTAGACTTCCTACAGGCGGGCGCTAAACTAGCCTCGCAGCTCAAACAAGAGGTATATATTTATTTATTTACACTTAATTTGAACATATATTGAACATTGAACAACTAAGTTACGATATAATCATTATTAAGTTAACTAGTTTTAAAGGAATCACTTAAACCTACATCCATCGGCCACAAGTCCGGGATTTCGCTCAGGGTTGACTGCCACACGATAGTTCATCCAATTTTCTACCCGATTTCATCCTTGATCAATTTATAATTACAGGGTATATGTAATTAAAGTGATCATTTCAATCGCTTGACAGTATTGTGTGAATTTGCCATCCCTACAATACAGCGGATTGCGTAGTCGATAGATAAGTAACTTTGTTAAATTAACATAATCTGAATCAACCAAAAAAAAAAGCGGCACGGCCATACCATACTTTTCTCGCAGCAATTCAAGCCATTTTAGACCCCCAATATAATTCTCATAAGAAGCCTCAAAGTCACACAGCGGCGAACGAGCTATGCTCGGAGTGTCTCTGCGTGATCGAATCAGAAATGTGGAGATTCGTAGAGGAACCAAAATCACCGACATAGTTCAACGACTCGCGAAGCTGAAGTGGCAATGGGCGGGGCACATAGTTCGAAGAGCCGATGGACGTTGGGGTCTCAAAGTGCTAGAATGGCAACCCCGCACCACCAGGTGGACTGACGACATCAAGCGAGTCGCAGGGATTCGCTGGATGTAGCTCAGGATCGTGATGTTTGGAAGTTTACAAAAGGCCTATATCTTGCAGTGGATGTCCATCGGTTGATATGATGATGATGTTGATGAATTCTGTCTCACAATCCAACATCATCAACGTATTTACTTGTTACATTATGATGTTTTCCAGGGTTGTGAATATGTGATAGCACTGACACACATGAGAACCCCGAATGACATCAAGTTAGCGGAGGGGTGTAACGACATCGATCTCATATTGGGAGGACACGACCATGTCTATGAAGTTTTAGAGGTAAGTGTAACACATGACAATACTACTAAAGTAAACTGATTAAATTACATTACTTTATCACCTAGTAGTAGCGAAGACTGAAATTTTCTAGTAGGTAACCCGTTAATGTGTTTTTTAGTCTAAATGTGTTTTTGGCTGAGTATGTTAAGTTATTAACATCCGTTAATAATTTAACGTTCTTAACACTTTTAAAAGGTAACCCGATAGGGTTGTTGGAACCATCGCCCCAACAGTACCTCCTGGTTTGATTCCCAGCTCGACTCAATTTAGGATTTTATATGTTCTAAATTGAATCATAATTTTAAATTAAGCCGTATTAGCCTAGTGGACCTCTGCCTTCAATTCGGAGGGCATACTTTTCAATCCGGTCCGAGGCATGCACCTCCAACTTTTCAGTTGTGTGCATTTTAAGAAATTAAATATCACGTGTCTCAATCGGTGGAGAAAAAACATCGTGCAAAAACCTGCACACCTGATAATTTTTTTAATCCTCTACGTGTGTGAAATCTGCTAATCCGCATTAAGCCCGCGTTGTGGACTAACCCATGTCATTCTGAGAAGACGCTCGTGCTGAACAGTGAACTGAAAATGACTGTGGTAAATACGTGTGTCTCGCTCAGGTGAACAACAAATACATAGTGAAGAGCGGGACAGACTTCCGCCAGTTCAGCAAGATCAACATAAACTTCAGCGCGGAGGCGGCGCGCGTCGACATCACCGACGTGGCCGTGAGCAGCGCTTACGCGGAGGACCCCGTGCTTAAGGCGAAGGTCGACAAGTACTCCGGTGGGTATTTTAGTTTTAAGCCTAACTTGTGGGCTGTGGCGTGCACAAAGTTATTAAGTAGGGTAGGCATTGTACGTACAAATTCAATGTAAATCTTGATATATAAATGCGAAAGGTCTCGAAATCCGCTTGACGTGCAAAGCTGAAATTTGGCAGAGAGGTAGTTTACTGTAAGAGGGCCGGATTAAGGAGGTCTAAAGGCGCACGAAGTCGCGGGCATCCGGTAGTATGCAATATACATTATATGTCAGAAGTATCAAACATTTTGTACAAAATGCTAAATAGACGTAACGTTTATGCAATTTGAATTTGTAGTTTAGGATAATATGATGAATATATTTAAAAACGATTAAATAAAGATATATTCTTTTTATTTCTTTTATCATTTTTAATACAATTTTACAGACTCTCAAAGATTGGTATTGTTTTTCTTACTAGCTGACGCGGCGTGGTTTCCCGTTCCCGTAGGAATACGGGTATAATTTAAAGCCTGTAGCTTTCCTCGATATATGGGCTATCTAACACTGAAAGAAAATTTTCAAATCGGACCTGAGTTTAGCGCAACTATTTCCTGAGATTTGCGCGTACATGCAAACAAACAAACAAAGAAACTCTTCAGCTTTATAAAATTAGTATAGATTTTCAAGAAATTCTCAATAACAGCCTGGTATTGAAAAATTGGTGATTGTACACCGTTTCTCGGAGAAAACTTTAAGCCGTCAGTCCATTATCATTTCCACATAATGTTGCTTGTAACAAAGTGAATCGTATTCGCCTTAAGCAAAACCGCATTCATTCAGTCTGGTATTTTAGTAGGCTATTGAAAATAGGCCAGATTTGTTGATGATGATGGTGACCCTAAGCCCGAGAACAAGCATTGTGGTGGGTCAAAGCTCCATATATAAGTAGAAAAGACTGCCAGTATTGAAAATAGGCCCGATTTGTTGATGATGATGGTGACCCTAAGCCCGAGAACAAGCATTGTGGTGGGTCAAAGCTCCATATATAAGTAGAAAAGACTGCCAGTATTGAAAATAGGCCCGATTTGTTGATGATGTTGGTGACCCTAAGCCCGAGAACAAGCATTGTGGTGGGTCAAAGCTCCATATATAAGTAGAAAAGACTGCCAGTATTGAAAATAGGCCCGATTTGTTGATGATGATGGTGACCCTAAGCCCGCGAACAAGCATTGTGGTGGGTCAAAGCTCCATATATAAGTAGAAAAGACTGCCAGTATTGAAAATAGGCCCGATTTGTTGATGATGATGGTGACCCTAAGCCCGCGAACAAGCATTGTGGTGGGTCAAAGCTCCATATATAAGTAGAAAAGACTGCCAGTATTGAAAATAGGCCCGATTTGTTGATGATGTTGGTGACCCTAAGCCCGCGAACAAGCATTGTGGTGGGTCAAAGCTCCATATATAAATAGAAAAGACTGCCAGTATTGAAAATAGGCCTGATTTGTTGATGAAAGATGTCACTTTCAGCCATGATAGACTAGAAAAGTCTGCTATTTTAGTAGGCTATTGAAAATAGGCCAGATTTGTTGATGAAAGATGTCACTTTCAGCCATGATAGACGGCAAGATGGACGAAGTTCTCGGCAAGTTCTGCGTGCCTCTGGAGGGAAGGTTCTCGGTGGTGCGGCGCCAGGAGTGCAACCTGGGCAACTGGGTGTGCGACGTGCTGCTGGCGGCCACTGGCGCCGACCTGCTGCTCCTCAACTCTGGCACCTTCCGGTCAGATCAGGTGGGTCCAGTAACTGTCAAATCCCTACGAAAACTGTAATTGAATGAATTTGTTGTCAAACGGATCTGGTCAAGTTAAGCAATTTAACAACTTTTCAGTTTTTTTTAGAAATTAAGAATAGAAGAATAAGAATAGTTTATTTGAAAAAACTCAGTACACAAATTTCAAATGACGTCCTGGCCCTTAAACTAGGTAAGCCTGTTTTAACGGCCGCGTGGCGCAGTGGGTAGTGACCCTGCTTTCTGCATCCACGGCCGTGGGTTCGATTCCCACAACTGGAAAATATTTGTGTGATGAGCATGGGAGTTTTCCAGTGTCTGTGTGTATTTATACATTATATAAGTATTTATATGTAGTATATAATAGTATATTAATATTATAATATCAACTATCTTAGCACCCATAACACAAGCTACTCTGTATGCTTACTTTGGGGCTAGATAGTGATGTGTATTGTTTAAGTATATTTATTTATTTATTTATAAGCCTGTTTCTTAAGGGCCAAAAGTATCATGTTTCTCAAACGGTGAAGGAAAACATCGTGAGGAAACCTGCACGCCAGATAATTTCTTAATTCTCTGCGTGTGTTAAGTTTGCTAATCCTCATTGGGCCAGCGTGGTGGACTATTGGCCTAACCCCTCTGATTATGAGAGGAGACTCGAGCTTAGCAGTGAGCCGTATATGGGTTGATAACAACGACGACTTTACTTTATTTTACTACTAGCTGACGCCGCGCGGTTAGATCCGCGTGGTTCCCGTTCCCGTAGGAATACGGAGATAATATATAGCCTGTAGCCTTCCTCGATATATGGGCACTAACACTGAAAGAATTTTTCAAATCGGACCAGTAGTTCCTGAGATTAGCGCGTTCAATCAAACAAACAAACAAACTCTTCAGCTTTATAATATTAGTATAGATTGATTTGCTCTTTCTTTTTTTCGTGTTTTATGTAGTTTATATTGTTTTATAGTGTATATTGTTCTGTTTATATCCCAAGTATTTTTGTGTCAACTGTACAAGCCAGTTATTGATGTTTATGTTTTAAATCTGTATTTCCAGTATATCTATTTCATATCATATTATGTAAATTATTATGTTTTGTTGGCCTGTTCAAATAAATAAATAACTGGTAAATCCCTACGAAAATTGTCAGTTTGACAACTGCAATGGAATGAATCTATTTGTTTGAGAACTTGAAACTCAATGAATGATCCCCTGGGGGTACCCCTACAACGTTTATGGATTCCACTGTAAGTGTTCCCGCCACTAACTTCGTTTTTGTGGTTTCATACATTTTATATGAACTCTCCGAATACTATTTTTATGTAGGTATAATTTCTTTTGAAAGTATAAACTTATCCTACCTCCTCATAGTAACCATATAGTATTATTGACCCGTGGTAGCCGGATATTCCGGAGGGTGTGGGTTCGAATCCGGTCCAGACATGCACCTCCAACTTTTCAGTTGTGTGCATTTTAAGAAATTAAGTATCATGTGTCTCAACCGGTGAAGGAAAACATCGTGAGGAAACCTGCATACCAGAGAATTTTCTTAACTCTCTGCTAGTGTAAAGTCTGCCAATCCGCATTATGCCAGCGTGGTGGACTATTGGCCTAACCCCTCTCATTCTGCGAGGAGACTCGAGCTCAGCAGTGAGCCGAATATGGGTTGATAATGATGATGATTATTCCTAGGTGCATCCAGCGGGAGATTTCACCCTCCGCGATCTGTCAACGATAATCCCCATGAGAGACCCCATAGTGGTGGTGGAAGCGAGCGGGGAGACCATCCTCAGGGTCCTGGAGAATGCCGTCTCCAAGTACCCCAGCCTGGAGGGCAGGTTTCCTCAGGTAATATTAAAGAAAAGAGATTTCTTACACTATAGAGCCAGATATATGGACAACGATCAACAAAGATTTTATGCTATTAGATATGTTTGTATCGAATGTCGTAATCGAGGCGAACAAATGTGGCTAATTTTTTTTTTTATTCTTTACAAGTTAGCCCTTGACTACAATATCACCTGGTAAGTGATGATGCAGTCTAAGATAGAAACGGGGTAACTTGTTAGGAGGAGGATGAAAATCCATACTCCTTTCGGCGGCCCCTTGGCGGTACGTCTTTGTCGGTAGGGTGGTAACTAGCCACGGCCTAAGCCTCCCACCAGGCAGACCTGGACCAATTAAGAAAACGTCAAACGGCCCAGCCGGGGATCGAACCCAGGACCTCTGTCTTGTAAATAAATAACGTGACTACAATTTACAAAGTATTATTTTTTTTTTATTTGTTTATATAAAAAAAAGTATATTTACAATGACAAAACTAAATGGAAAGGCAAATGTAATTATAGTGCTAGTAATTTAATCTGCTATGTTTAACAAATCAGATTTTTTAAATCCTAATTACAACAGCTACATCATTGAAAAAACTTATTAAAAAAAGAAATAATTGAAAAATCCAAAAAATATATAACTTGGTCACCCTAGGGATTTTTGGAAAACTATGATAATTAAGTGGTGTATCTACCATTTGCGTATTAACCATTAATTACAGGACACCCTGTAATATCTTAACCCTGCTATAAGGGTTTCGTTGTTTTCCTTTTGAAGTACATAACCCTAAAATGGGAGTCAAGATTTATATTATTTTCTCTAGGTAGCAGGCATATCGTTCGCATTCGACCCCAGCAAACCCCCGGGCGAGAGGGTCGCGGAGCAAGTGGTCAAGATAGGGGACGAGTACCTCCAGAGGGAGCAGAGGTACCGTCTGGCGGTCAAGCAGTACCTGCACTCCGGCAACGACGGGTTCACTATGCTGCCTCAGTGTCCGGTTCTGGTGAGTGGTCACTATTTTTTAATATTGAAAGAAAGAAAATAAAGGAGATGGTCTAAAATTGTATGGAGCCCAGGTCCAATCATTGTACCCTAGCGGAAATATAAGAAAATGTTTTTTTTAACTATTTTTGATTATACAAATCTACGAATTTGCTTTAATTCTTTCCAAATAATATTCATTATCTCCCAAGTAATGCAACACTAATATGGGTAATAATGGCGGATTGATGACGTTTTCAATGCAGTAATCGATTTGACGTTTGCTGTCAATTGTCATGTCATAGTTGCTTTAAGGACGCCATCTTGATATAACTCAAAAACTTTGGTTTTATTTTATTTATTTATTTTTATTTAGTTACATTTATTCACTTTAATAAATTTTAATAAGATCCTTGTATTTTTTAAATTTTGACCATCTCCTTTATTGAAATTTAAGTGTGCAGTCAATCTCACACTAAAGCATATCTGTCTGTAATCTTAAAAATAGCTCAGCATAATATGCTGTGCATTACATAAAGACATAATGCACGACGCTGATTTTCAATTGTTTTATTGTTGAATTGTGTACTGTGTTTTAGGAAAAGGACAAATTTTTTTTTTGTGTTTTTTATTATATTTTAATCAATTTTTGTAATAACAAAACTATGACGCACATGTGCCGTAATGTAATGTAAAATGCACATATGCCGTAATGTACCTAATATAAAACCTTCATCATCCGTCTAATAACGAACGGTACTTTTTAAAATCATAGCAAAGAGTTTTTATGTCAGAAAAGTGTTCAACATTTTATGAATAAAATTAACTTTGTGAGATAAAATACAATAAATTAACATTTAATCTTTCGTTTTAATAATTTTGACAATAAATGATTTATAATTAACAGAAACACAAAAATATTAATTTATTTTATGAGTAATGGTGTTTTTCGTGCATTTGAAAAAAATATAAAAAACTTTGAATTAGAGTCCCTAAAAGTTAAGCTTTGAAAAACGAAGTATCTTAAGGAATGCTTAGTAGCGTTTTATCATCCAGCCGTTGTCGCAAAACAAGTTGGAGCCAGTAATAGATTTCGCTTTGTCATTCGCTACCATGAGCACCAAATCCGCTATCTCCTGTGGATGCGACACGCTGTCGAGAGCGGTGTGAAATTTCAGCACGTCATAGGATCCATCGTAACCGGAATTCTCAATCAAATCCGTGTACACAGGACCTGGACTTATTACGTTTACCCTAGAAAAGAATAGAAAAATACTTTAGTTAAATATTTGCCAATGACATTGGTGATCATGGATACGATTAATCTTAATAGGTATATAAATGCGAAAGGTCAGAAACCACTTGAGATACAAAGATGATATTTGGCAAGGGGATAGTGTACCTATAGATAGTATCCGACCATCTCGCAAAAACGATTTTGCGAGATGGTCGGATCGGATTAAAGAGGTCTAAAGGCGTACGAAGTCATGGGCAAGACGCCCATGACTTCGCATGTATACTTAATTTTTTTTAATCGAGGTGTTTTTTTTTATTGAGAAAGACATTAGAGACTTAAAGTAACTTATCCTAATAACTATACAAATCATGCCCACGTGGAATGATGGCAAGAATACTGGCTGCATTTCTACGCTAGACAACCAGGCTGACCCTTTGCGCAAAAAATGAGCCAACCTTTCTGACACCTGTCGAGATAATGCAGCCGTGGTAAAATAGTTCGAAGAAATTGAATGAATGCTTCTTGAACATGAAATGGAAATAAAATTCTAATTTAATTTGAAATCATGTCAATTGTGATAAAAACAAATTCAACTTGATCTTTGTATCAATATCCAAGTTTATTGGTACCCCCTATAAAGTTTTTTATTGAGGGCATTGAAAACGTAATTTTTAAACTTCCTTATTGTCATTTCTTTACTCTTAAATGGCAGAAAATTAAAGTTATTGACAGTCATGCAGTGGAGATGATTTTTAAACAGTTTCTGTGAAGGTTTCTCAATAAAAAAATGTGCTAACCTAACACCGTGAGGTGCCAAATCCGCTGCCAAGTACGCTCCAAAATGATTCAACCCAGCTTTGGATACCGCATACGATATAGCTTGAGCACCAAAACTCGTACTGCGACCAGTAACACTCGAAATCATAACAATGTTCCCCTTAGTTTTGATTATATGCGGCACTACCAAACTGGTCATACGGAAAACCGCGCGTAGATTTATGTTCATAGTAAAATCGTACGACTCCATTATATTTTCATCGAAAATGCTCGCAAGTATCGAATTTCCCGCGTTGTTCACCAATATGTCTATCTTGCCGAACTTTTCTATTGTCTGTTGGACGATTCGGCGGGCGTCGGCGTCGATTGTAATGTCGGCGCGCACGACCAACGCGTTGGCGCACTTCGCTTTTGTAGCCGCCAACTTCGCTTCGTTCCGTCCAACGATGACCACCGAAGCGCCTTCCGCACTCAGAGACATCGCCACCGCGGCGCCGATTCCTGAACTCGAGCCCGTCACTATTGCAACTTTTCCTTTGAAACTCATTTTTTTTATTGTTAATTTCTGTCACTTCAAGATTTGACACTGAACAATTTTCTGCAATCTTTAATATGTATGTAGTCTTGGCTCGCCGAGTACAGAGGTACTACGCAAAAGAATTACAAGACTGTGTAATAATGAGCTGAAGCTAATGTCAATGATGTTAAATACTGTTAGATGTGTTACTAGGTCATGAAAAATGAGCCGCTCAAAAGAGGAAATTTCCACATCTAAATGTTAGTTGTGGTCAACAAAGAACGTTATTTAAACAAGTAATACCCAAATATCGTCTACAAGTGTTGTTGAGTTGAGTTGTGTGTTCAGGAAGTGTAAGAACTATATATACATAACTATATAATGGAATTGTGCATGTGTGCGTTCAGTTTTGTAGCCTATTGTTCCGATCACTTTTTGCGGTGATTTTGTAGGGACGTAACCGATCTATAGTATAAAATTATCATTGGCTAATGTACCTAATCGTACGTTTATTGTTACGCCAAATGCAGACTGGAACATAAATATCTTGTACGATAAGAATAATTGTCAATTTCCATTTTTCAAGGTCTATCTCTGAGCTGCAATGTTAGTGTGTGTATGCACTTACGTTTGTTTATAAAAACATGAGCACATTAAATCTGAATCGGTTTGAATTTTGAAGTTTAAATTCCATCATATAAAGTTTTGATAAAATTCATATAGCGCATCACCCAGGACATTATTAAGAATCGTTTGTCACCTCATTCATTAAAATCGGTTCAGAACTTTAGGCACTACGATGGTACTGACACGCATATATACATACATACATAGACTGGCAAAATCATTACCCTTCCTTTTAGCTCACTTGGCACACCAAAACACGTAATTGATAGGCAAGGCATCAGCGTTGCGATAACTCCCATACTAACTAGAAAGTTAATTCTCTCTCTCTCTCTCTCTCTCTCTCTCTCTCTCTCTTTCTCTCTCTCTTATGTTAAGTTTCTCTAAGTTATCTCCTTCTCTCCTGGCAATGTGACCGAAGTACTAGAGGATCCTTTGTAGGAGCAATCTTCGCCTCTTCTTTCGAGAAAGTTGTTGGACTGAAAATTTTCAGCTTTTATAAAATTTTGGAGATCTGGTCTTACCATAATATAATACTCTTAGTCCAATATAAGCCCAATATGGGTTCAAAGAGTCATATAAATAAGATATTTTTCTTATCTTCAGCACTGTTCTTATTTTCAAATTATTATTTCATAAGCTTCAAAAACACCGGACTTTTTGTTGTTATCTTTAAATGCATGTAGGTATTTGTAGATTAAGAAAAAGTGATATATATAATGAAAATATATATGTTGCCAAGTTGCTAAGTCAGTTCTAGAAATAAGAAGTTGGGATAAAGGGTTAAAAATGAAAAAGTATTATAATTTTTTTTGTTCTCTTATTTCGATGTTTAAGTTGATACTAAAAAAACACATGAAAGAAAAAAGAATACCACAAAAACCATTTTACAGTTTATGCTGATAATGATGATGACTCAGCATTCATCATCAAAACTCTTTATATGGTCAATAAATCACCCCTATTTTTCCATCCTCTTTTATACAGGTTACAACTTTTTTAAATTATGTAGAACCAACTTCGAGGTACTCCAAGAAATAAAAAAAATAAGGTATTAAAATCGAACTACTCGATAAAAACGTATGTATGACCAAGCAACATAAAAAATATACCCGTGGAATTTGATAACCTTCTCCGTTTTTTTCGTTGGTTGATAAAAACGAAAGATCAAGGTTGGATGCAATCTATATGAAAAAAATTGTGCGTTATACAAGACTTTAGATATCTTACACAAAACTTGCCCTATAAATATCGAATACATAAAAAATGGGACCACCCTGGAATGAAACCCTACAACACGAAAAAAGAATTTTTAAAATCGGTCCATAAATGACGGAATTATCGCTGGACATACATAAAAAAAAGCATACATACAGCCGAACGTAGAACCTCCTCCTTTCTGGAAGTCGGTTAAAAACCAAGAATCATCCAAATTTATGCAGACGTTTGAAAGTTATGGGCGCAAATACATTTCGTGAATCATTTTTATTTATGTAGGTAGGTTAATATAGGTAGTTCTTTGGGAATTTTGATGTTTTATACGATTTATGCGTGAGAAACCAGACAACAGTGTGAATAACTTTTTGTATACATACTTAATAACTTTGTAATTTATTAATCATCATCATCGTCATCATTATCAACCCATATTCGGCTCCGGCTGAGCTCCAGTTTCCTCTCAGAATTAGAGGGATTAGGCCAATAGTCCACCACGCTGGCCCAATGCAGATTGGTCACACACGCAGAGAATTTAGAAATTTTCTGGTGTGCAGAGCTTCTTGTAGCAATTGTTCGGAGAAACAAACTTGTGCCTCAATGCAGCAATATCACAAAGTTATTTGAATTCAAATCCGTTTGAAAACCAATGGATTATTTTCTTGTAAGTCTGTCGCAAGGCTCCTTAATGTTGGAACTTCTTTTTTTACGGTATAAAATTAATTGACTTTGTTTCGTATAGCATGAATGGCAAAGCTATCCAAGTTTGAAACAGTTTTCATGTTATCGTATCAGCCGATGGACGTCCACTGCAGTACATAGGCCTTTTGTACGGACTTGCAAACATCACGATACTGAGCCACCTGCATCCAGCGAGTCCCTGCGACTCGCTTGATGTCGTCAGTCCACTTGGTGGGGGTCGACCAACACTGCGCTTTCTAGTGAGGGGGTCGCACTTTAAGACCCTAACGTCCAACGGTTCTTCGAAGTGTGTGCTCCGCCCATTGCCACTTCGGCTTCGCAACTCGTTGAGCTATCTCGGTGACCAGAGATACTCCTAACATTGCTCGTTCCATTGCCCGCTGTGTGAATCTGAGTTTTCTTATGAGGCCCCTAGTTAGCGACCAAGTCTCGAAACCATAGGTAATCTCTGGCAACACGCACTGTTCGAAGACTTTTGTCTTCAGGCACTGAGCAATAGCGGACGAAAATATGTCGCGAAATTTCCCGAATGCGGCCCAGCCGAGATGGATTCGGCGGTTCACCTCTTTCTCGAAATTGGACATACCTAACTGGATCGTATGTCCTAGGTATATGTATTCGTCTACAATTTCGAGTGCACTGTTCTCAACTATAACTGGGTGGAGCGAAACATCAGCATGACACATTATTTTCGTTTGGCCATGTTCATTTTCAGGGCCACCTGTCGAGAAACTCTGCTGAGGTCATTGAGCATGGTCATCAAGAGTCTACGCCATGATGACTAAATCATCCGCGAACCGCAGTTGAGTGATGTACTCGCCATTAATGTTGACGCCCAGTCTAGAAGCTTAAAGACGTCCTCCCATGCGGCGGTAAATAGTTTTGGAGAGATTACATCTCCCTGACGTACTCCTCGCTGCAACTGGATTGGCCTCGTAGTCTGATCCTGAATACGTACTGACATAGTGGCGTTTTCGTACAAGCACTTCAACGCTTGGATGTACCTGTAGTCAATGTATTTACCCCAAAGTGCCCCAATCTTGCCTTGTAATTAAGTACATTACCACCGCTGATATTTCACCGACAAAGGGCGGGCCAATAAAAGTGTTAATAAAATCTGCGTATCAGGTGACCGGACTCGTATTAGATAGTGAGTAATGATGAGTAAATTTATTGCATAAACATAAGTATTAAAAATGATATTTCATACCACAATGAAGCCAAAACAAATCAATGACGGAACAATGACGTTTGACAATTCAGCTGGTGTTGTCATATAAAAAGTTCCATAAAACTCATTATCATAAACTACCTCCCTGCCAAATTTGATCCTAGTACGTCACGTGGTTTTCGAGATTGAATTGAGAGAATGACCTCTCCCATTTATATATTAGGACTGGCCGACGCCCCGCGTTTTCAGCTGCGTAGTTCCCATTCTAGTGAGAATACGGCGACAAAATTGTGACACTCACAAATAACATGGTTATATAAAGGTAAAAGAATTTTCAATATCGGCTCAGTAGATCCAGACATACCTATACCTTACCTTATCAGCCGATAGACGTCCACTGCTGGACATAGGCCTCTTGCATGGACCTCCAAGCACAATGATCTCGAGCCGCCAGCATCCAGCGGCTCCCTGCAACCCACTTGATATCCTCAGTCCACTTAGTGGGGGGTCGACCACCACTACGCTTTCCGGTGCGGAACATCCCTAACATCCATCGGCTCTTCGAACTATGTGGCCTGCCCATTGCCACTTCAGTTTCGCGACTCGCTGAGCCATGTCAGTGACTTTGGTTCGTCTGCGGATCTCCTCGTTTCTGATTCGATCACGCAGAGAAACTCCAAGCATAGCTCGCTCCATCGCCAGCTGAGTGACTTTGCGCCTTCTAATAAGGCCCAGTCAGCGGCGACCAAGTAGGTATACATAATATAGACCTATACCTAGAACACCACAAATACCTAAAGTTAAATAGTTTAAAATACCTAATGAAAAAACTAACAAACGTACTAGTCGTCTCTACGATTTTCGAAAGTTTCCCTCGATTTCTAAAGGATGCCATCATCAGATCCTGACAGGAAAAAAATGGGACCACCTTGAAAGTATACCCTACGAAACAAAAAAGAATTTTCGAAATCGGTCCACAAATGACGGAAATATCGCTGGACATACATAAAAAAAACATACGTACAGCCGAACTTAGAACCTCCTCCTTTTTGGAAGTCACTACAAATACCAAAAGCCAAATAGTAAAATGTCAATGTCTGTCCCGCCAGGTATCAGACGACATGTGTCCAGAGATCGGTATGGCGATACAGAATCACTTTGCGGCGATCAACGTGCGCACGGGCAAGTCGAGGCCGTCCAAACACAGGCAGTCGCTCGTCACGCTTAGCAGAAGGTAGGTGCTGTATACAGGTGTTCAGACCGTAGAAGGCATTCATAGACTAAAGGCATTCATAGACTAATAATGCAGTCTATGAATGCAGTCTATACCAAAGCGATAATATAATTCAAATATGGTCCAGCGGACATTACAGCTATCAACCCTTATTCAGTCCACTGCTGAGCCCGAGTCTCCTCTCAGAATGAAAGGGGTTAGGCCAATAGTCCACCACATTGGCCCAATGCGGATTGGCAGACTTCACACACGCAGAGAATTAAGAAATTTCTCTGGTATGAAGGTTTCCTCACGATGTTTTCCTTACATTGGTATACGTGGCGTATTGTGTAGTGACACTGCTTTTAGCATCGAAGGTCGTGGATTCGATTTCCAGAACTGGAAAATATTTGTGTGATGAGCGTGGGTATTTTCGAGCATTGGGCCAGCATGTTGGATTATTATTAGCCTAACGGTTCTCATTCTGTGAGGGGACTAGTGCTCAACAGTGAGCCGAATATGGGCTGTTAATGATGATGACGATGGTCCCGTAATGGAATGTGGCAAGTAACGCCGAGAGTTTATTCAGAAATATCACGTCGGCAAGTTTGATGATGGTGCTCGCTAGATATGGCTATAATTAAGTTAAAATATAATTTTAATGGATACTAAAATTTTTATTTAATTTTTTTATATACTGTCAACTAAAGATTATTGTAATTAAGGACCCCAAGGTCTTATTTAAGTAATTTGATTTAACATTGTAATTTTTACGTGGGTATGACGGGGTTACATGCTAGGTAATCAGCTTGGCAGCTGAATTCGTCATTGTCGCCTTGGAAAATGATTTGCTTAGTTTTAAATAAGTTTGTAAAATGGTGATAAATAAAAAAAAATAAACCTTGGCTGAGTTTGTTGTGGGCTCTTCTCGGACCAAGGCGCGTTTGGAACCCTCGTAACTTTAATTTTAAGTTTACAGTTTTTTTTACTTTTGAGGTTCAGAGTTCGAATTCCGGGTCAGGCCAGCAAAAAAAATCCATAATGGGGTTTTTCTTATAATAAAATTCTTAATAGCAGCTCGGAGTTGGGAAGTTGGCGGTGTTGGCACACCCCCGTGCGTCGAAGAGCACGTAAAGCCGTCGGTCCTGCGCCTGATCTTTCAACGGTCATGTCGGTCTGCCGTCCCATCGACTATGAGAGTGAGAGACAAGAGAGTGCACCTGTGCATGCGCACACACTAGTGCACTATAATATCTCCTGCGTACATGGTTAATCTCATCATAGGACGCTGAAAAGATAAAAAAAAAAACAATTTGGTTGGAAATATAATAAAGGTCTAATGTGTAAGGCTTAAATAATACGACGAATCGCTTCATGCAATGGTAGGTGTGTCCTGCCATTCCGTTTCGGGGCTTCTAAGTGCCAAACTGATGGTCAGGGCTCTTGAGTGAGGAATTTTGTCACATTTGCTTTAATATTTAATTATTATTGTTATAGACATAGTCTGGTGAAGATGTTGGACGGCAGCGAGCTGGACGGGCCCCCACCCCTGCGTCGTGCCTCCTCAGTGGCTGTCGAGCCTCACACAACCTACCACAGGTACCACACTAACTCACACCCCACACCATAGGCACTACACTACTTTATACTACAGGTACCACACTGCCACACACCACTGGTACCACACTACCCCACACCACTGGTACCTACCACACTACCTCACACCACAGGCACCACAATACCTCACATCACACTACCTCACACCACAGGCACCACAATACCTCACATCACACTACCCCACACCACGAGTACCACAGTACCCCACACCACAGGTACCACACTACCTCACACCACAGGTACCACACTAACCCACACCACAGGTACTACAGTACCCCACACCACAGGTACCACACTACCTCACACCACAGGTACCACACTAACCCACACCACAGGTACTACAGTACCCCACACCACAGGTACTACAGTACCCCACACCACAGGTACTACAGTACCCCACACCACAGGTACCACACTACCCCACACCACAGGTACTACAGTACCCCACACCACAGGTACCACACTACCTCACACCACAGGTACCACACTAACCCACACCACAGGTACTACAGTACCCCACACCACAGGTACCACACTACCTCACACCACAGGTACCACACTAACCCACACCACAGGTACTACAGTACCCCACACCACAGGTACCACACTACCTCACACCACAGGTACCACACTAACCCACACCACAGGTACTACAGTACCCCACACCACAGGTACCACACTACCTCACACCACAGGTACCACACTAACCCACACCACAGGTACTACAGTACCCCACACCACAGGTACCACACTACCTCACACCACAGGTACCACACTAACCCACACCACAGGTACCTACTACAGTACCTCACACCACAGGTACCACACTACCTCACACCACAGGTACCACACTAACCCACACCACAGGTACTACAGTACCCCACACCACAGGTACCACACTACCTCACACCACAGGTACCACACTAACCCACACCACAGGTACTACAGTACCCCACACCACAGGTACCACACTACCTCACACCACAGGTACCACACTAACCCACACCACAGGTACTACAGTACCCCACACCACAGGTACCACACTACCTCACACCACAGGTACCACACTAACCCACACCACAGGTACTACAGTACCCCACACCACAGGTACCACACTACCTCACACCACAGGTACCACACTGACCCACACCACAGGTACTACAGTACCCCACACCACAGGTACCACACTACCTCACACCACAGGTACCACACTAACCCACACCACATGTTATCCTGTAGGCCTAACATTTGTCTTTTTCTCTTCACGACATCTCGTGAAAAGACATCGTCAGAAAAAGACAAATGTTAACTAATGTTATCACAATCGAAAATATCGCTATCTCATTCATTGAGTTGGGACGGAAGTGATGGGACTGAGCAACTCTGCCGCCATTGGTCGGCATTTTTCTATTTATCTTCAAATATTATAACACCCGCATTATTGTAATTTATAACGAAATTATAATAATGCGGGTGAAACATATATCCATACATACAGATGTTATGTTGGCTATGTAAGGTGCCCATAATAAGGTCTCAACAATGCTATTTATAAAAACTAGCCACGACCGAAGCCTACCACCATGATCGCTAGGCTAAACGGTCAATAAACATGATAATGAAAACCATCTTCGCAGATTAACTCGACGCGCCTCTCTAGACGACCTGGAACAGAATGCGTGTGAACTGGCACCTAAAATAGAAAACAGAATCATCATTCTCGACAAACCAGAGGTTAGTATACCGAATAATATACTGTTAAAAACTAGGGTTCGAAGATTTGGAATAAAACACCTGGTGACTCGTATGAGACTTTATTCCACTCATTAATCCGAGTATCAATACACTCTTCCAAACGCAGGGAATTCGTTGTCCAAAATCGTAGCCGAGTTTACTATTGTTCACTTGTATCGCTGGTTGGATGTTACTCCAGTACGTTCCGAAATTTCGGCCCGCATTTATACCCGTCACAATGATTCTAGATCATTCTGGGAATGCCTAAACGCGTGTTGTTTATTCCACGAATTTTAACAAAAAAACAATAACAAAAGATTGTCTAAAATTATAAATGGTTGAGCGACTGTGAACCTTATGTAAAGTTTAAGTATATAAACTTACAAACTGCAAAAATCCTCTGCCGCGTCTGTTTGGCTGTCTGTGTGTTCGCGATAAACTCGAGAACTTTCCGAAGCAAGGGATTGTCCTTGCCTCGGAAAGTTGCATTACCTTGGATGTTGAACAAGTGGGTTATGAATGTCTCTTATGAATTTTTTAAACTTGGCGTTTAATGATGTGACATTAAAAGTTGGGAATATTATTTTATCTTGGCTTATGGTGATAGGTTCTGAGAGGTGACTTGAGCTCAGCAGTGAGCCGAATATGGGTTGATAAACGATTCATGCAAGTCTGCTGTTTTAGTAAACCAATGGGCGTTTAGTATTGTGCGGAATGCTAGGTTCTGCCTTCTCTGGAGTATTCCAATGTTGGAGTGACTGACTGTTTTTATTTATGTCCATCAGATACTCCAAGAGCTGTTGGCAGAACGGGCGAGGTGGGAATCAGATTCAGTGATAAAAGAAGTCGACGACGAAGATTCTCCGTAAATATGACACAAGTGTACATTACCATGTTAGGTCATTTGTTGAACTGTAGGTTTAGCGTTCGTCAGTCATATATTGTGAGGAGACATCTTGTCGATCAGTATATAGCTCTCTCTTTCGTTGCTATAGGACGAAAGAGATAGCAGTAAATCGTCGATTCCAACGCTATTTGTGGATAATATTATGTCTTTTTATCAAGATATCTCGTGACGCGATATCCTAGGCCTATACTGTAAGTATCTTAACATGTCTTTATTTGAACTTACATAATCAATCATCATTTCAATTCATATAATTATATTTATTTGTATATTATTCGTTCGCGTGAAATTCTGATTTTCAGAAATCCCACGGGCTTAAATAAAGCTTTATTTGAATATTTTTATCCCAGAATTTTCCGACATAAAAAGTGGCCTGTGTTAAATCGTTTCAGTAACTTTGGCGTTAAGGAGTGACAAACGTACACACTTACACACAAAACTTTTGCCTTTATAATATTAGTATTATGTGTTGTGAGAAGTGTGATTGTACAAGACAATTAGACACAGAAAAAAATGTAGTAGCTTATTGTACAATTTGCGCACAAAGATGATCGTTTCTCTAAAGCAGTTTTTCACGCTGTGACATGGATGAAATATATGTTCATGTAATATTTGGAACAAAGAAGAGTATTTGCTTTCTAATATATATATTTTTAATAAGACCGGTTCCCCTTCAATTACTCGAAAAAATACTGTTAGAAGTGGGTACAATAGTCTAGCGAACGGGGAACGAACCATAGCCTCTCGGCGATGAGTCGCACCCCTTTATTGTAGAGTATATTAAAGACATGTCAAGATATTTTATGTCCAGTAAATTATCTATATCACATTACAAGTATACAATCGAAGATTTATTAAAAAAATTGTATATTTTAGCTTATTTACATAAGTATTTGTTTTTTAAAAACCGACATCAAAAGTAACTGTAAAGGGATAACAAATATTTTGTTTATAGAAATTAAGTCGTATTACATATAATGTATCGAATTATTGATTTTATTTCCTGTTAATGTAAACTAAATGTAGTGTGTGTATAAGTAATCTCGTGTGCACCCATTGATGGGTGCAGTCGATGTGGGCAATGGTACATGGATCAAACCCTAAAGTAAATAAAAATCACAATATAATCCAGCCACTTTAAATATGAGGCAAAAATTATAAGTCAATTGACAAGCTTTTCATATAGGTTAACATTTAAAAAAATCTTTAATATCGACCGATTTTGATGGATGAAGAATGTGAGTGCGTAGGTCCTCCTATAAAAATATTTTATTCCGTCTGCACTCACTGAAAGGCAACGCCGTGTTATCCGATTTGCACCCATTGATGGCTGAAACCGGTGTGTCTCGTCTGCACCCATTCATGGGTGAAAAGTGTAATCTCGCCTGCACCCATTGATGAATGAAAAGTATAATCTCGTCTGCGCCCATTGAGTGAAAGAAGTGTTGTCTTTTCTGCACCCATTCATGGGTTAAACTAGTATTTTTCCGTCTGTGTCCATTAATGGGTGAAAAGTGTAATCTCGCTTGCACTCATTGAGTGAAACTAATATTGTCCCATCTGCACCCATCAATGGGTGAAACGAAAAAGTTGCCTCGTCTGCACCCTTTGAAGGGTTAAACCAGTGTGATCCCGACTGTACCCATTTAATGGGTGCAGTAGGTGAACCACTTATATGGGTGACATCCTCACATATTAATAACAGCCACCGACATAAAAATACGTAAAATGTAACTTATTTAGTAATGTTTACGTTAAAGTAATATTTTTTTATACATTATTAACTGTTAATTTTGCAATTTACTATTTTATTATTGCAGAGTTTTATTTTGTACGCATGTTACTGTTGACATTATATTATATCTATTGTATTAATAGAATCGATTTATATTTTACAATCAAGTAGATCTACCTCAGATAGTATTCTTTTTATGTATGTTTAGCTGAAATATTTTCGCACCAAATAATATTAATTATTATAGTCTGGCAAGTTCTTTGATAACACTCCCATGATATGCGGGCGACGGGGGGAAAGACTGCGTGAGTGAAATCGTGCGTGCGGGGAAGTGAAGTGCATCAGTCGTGGGTTTTTCATTCATCGCTACCCCCCGGTCTATCGGGAGTGTTACGAACGAAGTTGCCAAGCTATATTAATAAATAGTAATTTTTGTTTGTGTAGAAACACTGCCACAATAAAGTTACATAAGCAGTGCAGTTGTCACTCCATAGATGGAAAAGCACTGCCTACTCTTAGGACTAATTACGAACCTATATAAACATATCTATTGGTGTATAATCTGTATATTTAATGCTTACTCACGCTAAAAACCTTTGCACGCCGCTGCACATGAGGCTTAACAGGCGCAGATGGTGGTTCACTTAATAGTGGAGTAAATAAATACATACAACAAACATATGCAGGAAGTCCTCTAAAAGAACACCGATTTTGATGATTTTTTTTTTGTTAAGTTTGTTTTTTAATACCTATTATTTAAAATCAGAAACCTTTTGGCGTGGGGAAGAAATTATTTATATTGTAATATGCTATTTATATAATAAATAATTAAAAAATACTACCGACTTCAAAAACACGTATGGAGAAAAGTAATAAGTGAAGCAAATATTATCTACTGATCACTTTAAAGGCGGTGCCAATGGTCCGATGAATGGGTAGACAATCAATCGTCCCCTGTTTTCCTAGCTTTAGGGTTCGAATTGTTAGACCATCTTCTCTTTACCATAAAAAAAGAATTATCAAAATCGAATAATTGATTAACTGTCTCGAAATAATTGTCTACGTTTGTTTACATATCGCTCTCTCTTTCCTCTCAACGCAACAAAAGAGATAGATATATTTTCGAATTTCCGAAAATTTTGAATTGATTATCGTTCTGTCTTTTCGCGATGGGTCAAAAGAGGGAGAAATATGTGATTCCTACGGTTTTCCCGCCAAAACTCCGAAAAATATTGTCACATAGATGTGTGTGTGTTGCAGTTTAAATTTAAAAAAAAATCCGTCTGATTTCTAAACGCCAATTTATGCTAGTTGATAAAAGTATTGAAAAATGATTTATTTATTATATTATTATATTATTTATTATATTTTATTTTCAATTAGATTATAAATATAACAATTAAAATCGATACTGTAATAAATATTTAGCTTTACACAATTCAGAAGCTTAGAATTATTTACAATAGTAATACACGCCTTTTTATTGCCTTGCGTAGAAAGTCTCATTTTAATATTACTATTTAATGTTTTTATTATGAAAATATATACATATTATATTTATAATTAGAATAATATTAATTAATCAATCATTATTATTATTATTGAAAAAATAATTATGTAAGTTGATAGAAACTTTTGTCTTCCTGTGTCAATGTTAATTCATTTATAGCCGCTTTTTATTATAAACTAGTAGATAGTAGAACCCTTCATATTGGTATGAAATATAACATAATATGTTACTCGATGATAATATATAGCTATATATTTTATTTTTAAAATCATAGACTTCGAAATTGGTTCAGCAGATCCAGATAACACACAAACTTTATAGTAGGGGAGCCCGGGATGCTAAATTTGCAGTTACTAAAGCGTCATAGAGACTTTTGATAGACATTAGATATGATAGATTAGATGATAGGAAATAGAAATGGTTATACTGTACTTTTTTCGCTTTCTGTGTTGGGAAAAAAACTGCTGAGTTTAAAGGCAATTTCGATTACTTCGACTTACTGGAATAATCAAAAAATATTAAAGATTATTTTTGAGATTATTTCCTTCAAAATAAGTAAAAATTTAACAGCGCTTGTGGCTCGAATACTGAAATATAAGGGTTTTATTTTGTAACGTTGGAACCCTTCCATTACGTTCCGGCCAAATTTTCGAAATGCACAACCTTTTAGTTTTAGCTATCATGGAGTACTTTTTTTTTGGTTGCCTAAACGTATCCAACAATATTAAGAGCTCATACTTGGTGGAGACACTCAACAACATGCAAGGTATAGTCTCTTATGTTCAACTGCCGCGCTCGAGTAACTGCAAAAATCCCCTCTTTGGCTCCTCTACTATTACTCCTTTATTAGATTAGTACCTATAAGATACACCTAATGCTATTGTTTTTTCTATTTTATAGGTTAATATTATATTGTTCGTTTATATATTTATTGTTAAGTACATTAAGAGACACCACAAAAGTCATTATTTTTATTTTTAACGTTCTATTCAATGTCATTGAATTACAGTACAACCATATCAGTAGGCGGATTTTGACAGTTATGTTAGTATTAGCTGTCAAAATTGTGTCATGTGTGAGTAATTTAATTCTCCTATTGTAATTATTGTTGTGTATGTCTTGTCTGTAAATAATAATTATTGAGCAAGAGCCTGTGATAGCTAGATCTTCTACATTTTATAAAAGCTGGAAATTTATCAGTCTGTGTACCTATCATAGATAATTACGGTAGGTAAAGCTCGTGCGGATCAACTTGACACCTGACACGAATTACATTTGTTTACGGGACTGAGTGCAAAAATAAGTTTTGATTTATTAGTATCCGACCGAATTTTTGGTTTCGGCCAAGGCTCGGCAAAAACATGGGTTCCGCTGTAGTTAATAGGATACTTATAAATATTATTTTATAGTAGGTATAAGGACCTACTTACTGACTTACTGTAATAGAAGCAAATCACTGGCTCATTCCTATACTCGTATACGGCAGCGCACGTCCGCTCCCGTCTAGCGTCGGTGACAGACTGCCTGCTTACCCCCACTACTGGTATACATGAGACAATGTAGATACCTATATAAAATAAGAGCCTTTATATCCCAGTGGATACGACCTCTGCCTCTGATTCCGGAGGGTGTGGGTTCGAATCCGGTCCGGGGCATGGACCTCTAACTTGTCAGTTGTGTGCATTTTAAGAAATTAAATATCACGTGTCTCTAACGGTGAAGAAAAAACATTGTGAGGAAACCTGCATACCAGAGAATTTTCTCAATTCTCTGGTATGCAGGCCAATCCGCATTGGGCCAGCGTGGTAGACTATTCTGAGTAACTCATTCTGAGAGGAGGCTCGAGCTCAGCAGTGAGCCGAAAATGGGTTGATAACGATGATGATCTACTTATGTAGACACAAACACTACAGTAAATATACTTTAGTGTTTCAAAAGATTTATTAAAAAAATATTTAGTTGTCTATGGTACGGTATGAGCTAAGCTGAAAAAACAAGCTTTTATAAAATGGCGAAAGTCTGACAGATGCAGGCTCAGACCTATCGAAATAGTAAATAGACTTAGAAAAAAGACAAAATAATGGCTGAATACCAGTTCAATACGTAACGAATAATTAATTAATTATTATAAATTTAAGTATGAACAAAGATATTACTATCCACTCGAACAAGTTATTCTACTGACCAGTATTTTAACTAATTTTTACATATAACTGTCATAAACCATAGAACATATTGTGTAATGGTAAAGAGCCATTTACAGTAATTCTGAAACGAAATGCCTTTTTTTTTATTTATTCGAAAACTGTGAATGCTTCTTTTAATTGACACAACTTTAACTGTTATTTATACCCTAACGTTTATAGTTACGTTACGTGTAATTTTATAGTAAGCAATTTTATTATTGTGCTAATTGTATTTTACAATTATTATCATATCTAAAATGACAGCAAATAAATCAGTGGTATCAATTCAAATCTGAAAATCTATACTAATATTATAAAGTTGAAGAGTTTGTTTGTTTGATTCAACGCGCTAATCTCAGGAACTACTGGTCCGATTTGAAAAATTCTTTCAGTGTTAGATAGCTCATTTATCGAGGAAGGCTGTAGGCTCTAAAGTATCCCCATATTCCTACGGGAACGGGAACTACGCGCGTGAAACCGCGCGGCGTCAGCTAGTTATGAAATAAAAAGACATATTGTGTAAAATAAAATAGTGCTCATGTAATACAGTATTTTACCTTTTTTTATAAATCTTATGAGAATATCATTCGACCTACACATTTTTTTTTGTTTTTTTGTTTATTTGGGTGATACATGACAGATATGAATGTCTATATGTATAAATAATAACTAAACTATACTTAAATACACGCACCCCATGAGTAAACGAAGCTAGTGCACCTAACATTGTAGGTAACAATAAACGAGGTAAAATATACTAACAGCATCGTTCTATGATAATGTCTTAGTAGACTCCGCGCCACAAAAGAAGTCTCGCAGCTAAAACCTGAATTAAAATTGACAACACATACCAAATATCAATGAGCGCCAATAAGACATTACCGCAGCTTCTTCGGGACCTGTTTCGTGGCGCGGAGTATAATCGGTCGGTAAGTTGCTACAACCAACAATATTATCTGATGTGTACCTACTTACTATAGCTGGCAGTGGTATGCACAAGGTCTTCAACCAGGATAGCCACTATTATACAGTGTTTTTGAGAAATTCATACACGCGTGTATTGTCCTCACGAGTTGTCATTGAAAAAAAAAATAAGAAAATGAACTTATGCTAGGCTATACCTACCTTAGGTTTTGACGACCTCCGTGGCGAAGTGGTGTGCGCGGTGGATTTACAAGACGGAGGTCCTGGGTTCGATCCCCGGCTGGGCCGATTGAGGTTTTCTTAATTGGTCCAGGTCTGGCTGGTGGGAGGCTTCGGCCGTGGCTTGTTATCACCCTACCGACAAAGACGTACCGCCAAGCGATTTAGCATTCCGGTACGATGTGTAGAAACCCAAAGGGGAGTGTATTTGCATCTTCCTCTTAACAAGTTAGCCCACTTCCATCTTAGATTGCATTATCACTTACCATCAGGTGAGATTGTAGTCAAGGGCTAAAAAAATACATCACAATTTACTGTAGTCGACACAACGAGAACCTTTCAATGTTTGGCATAACTCAAAAGATCCTCCGACTCGCACAAGTAGGGTTCCGAAGGTACTATTGTCTATAAAAACGGCAAAAAATCCCATTTTTTTTTAGGATTTGTTATTATAGCGGCAACAAAAATACATCAGTGAGAATTTCAAATTTCTAACTATCACAGCTCTTGAGAGGCTGCTGACTAACAGAGGGACGGACGGACAACGAAGAATTAGTAATACGGAGCCAATACCCTTGTGAACGGAACCCTAAAAAGGTTTCTAAGCAACGTACCGACAGATTACTCATAAGGAAATGGCGTTTAAAATATAAGTAGTACGTATGTATATAAAAATGAATAGCCTATCATAAAATTATTAGAATATATTTAAAATATAAAACAAAAATAATAATAATAATTTAACATTAATATTGATATTATAAGAAGATTCACACCATAGACAGGGAAGAACATAAATGCATAGAAAGAGAGTGCACAACGATCCAATAAGAATAAATATATCCTGTTGGTAATTACAGCCTCAACCTATTGCAAATTATAATTATCTACTGATAACTACTACCACTCAGCTAAAATTACTGGTGAAAAAAATGTTCAGCTGCTGATGTCAAAATCATAACTATTTAATCTTTAAATTACAACGGCACTCCAGTCAGTTGTCTATTGCCTTCGCTCTCTACGCTTCACGCATTGTACTTTTCTGTTTTAATTTAATAGGTACACAATGCTATTTTCAGTCGGTCACTTGCTACATGATATCCTATGCATCAAAAACATTACACACACATTTTAATATTGTGTTAAGGTACCAGATCGTAGACAGATAAGGAAATAGACGATTGGCGTGCCGTTGGAATGGTGCAAATCTCTTTTGTTTATAAAGTCTCTGTATGGTGCATGTTACCACTGTCTATGTGCCAGCTAAAAATACATTTATATACTGAAATAGGTAGGTATACTTAATTATTATGTATGTAACGTATACCGTACGTACGTAACCTACACTTACGTTTAACATATACCCTTGACACATTGTACTTTTCTATAGTAGCATACAATGCTATTTTCAGTAGGTTTCATAATAAATGGCATCCTTTGCATCAAAAACACCACATACACTATTGAGGTGCCAGATCGTAGACAGATAAGGAAATAGACGATTGGCGTTCCATCGGAATGGTGAAAATCTCTTTTTTTTATAAAGTCTCTGTATGGTGCATGTTACCACTGTCTATATGCCAGCTAAAAGATACATTTATATACTAAAATACTTATTTATTACGTATGTGACGTATACCTACCGTTCGTACGTAACCTACACTTACGTGTACGGACTCCATTAAATTGTAAGCTAATGTTTAATAAATAAATTGTAAGCTATATAGTGTAGCAGCACGCTGTGAGTGTAAACGCAAGCAATAGCTTTACTTTAGTAGTTGTCTAAGTTGTATTGTGAAACATTGTGATAACTTCGATATTTTGACTATTATTTTGTTGCTGATACTAATTGTTTTGTTTTGAAATATATCTTTGTAATCAATGGCTAAGTTTTATTTTATCACTTTTCGTAGCTTCAAGCGTAGTTTCAAGCGTAGGTACCTACTGTATAGTATGAAGATATAGTCGGATGCAATCACTTAGTGGTAACTGATGGTGCAATCTCAGATGGAAGCGGGCTAAATTGTTAGGCGTAGGGTGGAAATCCACACCCATTTCGCTCTCTACACGACATCGTACCGGAACGCTAAATCGTTTGGGAACATACATGGCTTACCACTGGAGCAACATAGTTATACATGATAAACAAAACATGACCGTTAACAACCCATATTCGGCTCACTGTTGAGCACGAGTATCTTCTCAGAATGAGAAGGGTTAGGCTAATCGTCCACCAAGCTGCGCACGGCCCAATGCGGATTGGCGGACTTCACACACTTGGATAATTTAAAACAATCTAGCAGGTCCCTACGCCGGTTTCTTCACGATTTAATTTATTTAAACACATAATAAAAGTTGGAGGTGTATGCCTCGGAACGGATTCGAACCTACGCCCTCCGGATCGATGGCAGAGGTCATATTATCCACTGGGCTATCACGGCTCTACAAACACAAACATCTCAAACTATGGAACCTACCAAATAGGATTTTAAATCGCAAGGTGTTCAAATTGCATAATGAATAATATTTTTAAATGGTAGGTATATTTTAATAATAATATTATTAATAAAATTAATTATTTTTAAAGTATCTACCTAGTTCAACAAGTCTTATTAAATTAGGTAGGTACTATAAAAATAAAATATATTTCATTAAATAAAACTAAAATTTTTAAATGGTATTTTTAATAATAATTTATTTACAATTAATTATTTTTAAATTATCTAACTAGTTCAACGTCTTACTAAATTAGGTATTATATAAAAATATATCAATAAATAAACTTAAATTTTCGTCGAAACGTTTTATAGTTTGCATCAAACTATAATACTTATTCGAATATTTAATTATAATTTCAGAAAAAAACATTTATTTGAAGTAAGCTTAGTTCTCAAGCACTTTTAGAAATGTAATGTTTGACTATTGGTAGAGAATCTACCACTGGTTCGTAGAAACGTCCTGCTGAGAAGATAGCCGGCAATAAAATTAACATTTGTTCTTATAACTTGAATAGTAAATAAATAACAGTTAATTTTATCGTGTTAAGAATAAAATAATTATTAAATATTGTCTTTGCATTCTATATAATAATATGCTTTAAGAACATAACAAGGCCCTAACTGTGTAATTGACAAGTGACGTCACTTGTTTGTCCACATTTTCCCAAAAACCGATTTATTTTAAATTCATAGCCTGTTCGTTGGAATACTAACATCAGTTATTTGATAATTTAAAAATAAAATTAAATTAAAAAATATTTTATAACATTATTATTTCCTTTACCTATATTTATTTATACATACTAAATATAGGGCGACGTCTTGTTCGAGTCGAGTTCGTGCCTTTTTTATAAAATACAAAATAAATTACCTATGAAATGATATTATTATCCCTAATATGTATTACACAATTAAACGTTATAGTAACTGCGTTATCAACTGAGTCCATAATAGGCTATTTTGAAGGTCTACTACAAATTCTATAGTCAGGCCTGCCTCCTTACAGGAGGGGCTTTGGAGATAAGCCCACCACACTGCTCCAATGCAGACTGGCGGGGTCAAGACATATAAATTAATCAAATAATGGTCTCACGACTCAGTTGCTAACGCGCTACCATAGTCAATTACAGCACAGCCAAGCATTTTATTAATCTATTATTATTACTTTCTGCCTTAAAATACACATTTAAATAGAACCTCCTCTTTTTTGAAGTTGGTTAAACACAAATTAAATAAAATATTTAATGAGTATCAATCGCTCATGCAGACAGTATCATACTTATATTATAGTCCATCCAATATTTTCAGATATGTTGCCATAATGGATGGACTATATAAACTTCACAACCTAATTTAGCACAGATGTATCTGTATCTGAATCCTAGCTCAAGACTGATGATGATCTATATGAAATGTAAGCTTTTTACTTTTCTTGTAACAAAACACTCATTGGCATAGTACGTGAATGTATGTGTTTTTGGAGTAATTTAAAGATAATTTAAATTAAATTTATTTTTCACAGCATGAACTGTTTCTTTTAAAATACATTTTGAAGTTTGTTTCGTTTTCGGTGTACCTATATTGTTCATAATTTTATAAAATTTGACCAATATATCTTGTTTTAAATATAAATTCATTATAATACATGTCTTACCATCAGCGTCCAAAAACAAAATCATAAAAATGTATGTAAGCGTGAAACTGATAACATTAGTTCATTATATTAAAAATCTAAATAAAAATGTTTATAATTTAAATAGTTTATCATCAATTAAATCAATTTATTAACTGTAGGATACTTTATCTAATAGTTTAATATTATTAACTTCAGTAAATATTTACACACAATATTCATTTTCCAAATCACTTTTACAATAGTTGAAACAGGAGCACTCCAGACATTAGTTTTTAATAAAACAGTAAATTTTTCTGTAAAATTCATGTATAAATACAACCACTACCACCAAATACACCACTGGGGAATGTGGCAACTGATGATTTACAGTACAGGCTGGAACCACGTCATGACGTCCATGTCGTCCAATGCGTCGGCGGAGTTGTCCTAGTCCCATCTCTATCGTCACAACGCAGTGAAAGAGATAGCGGTATATCCTCCTTCTCTTCACAAGATATGTTGTTGATCGCTTGTGAGCACTACAGGAGATTATTTACACTTATTTAGTCAGTTCAGCAATTCAGTCCATACATTACACACGAATAGTCCATTCATTATGAGCGCATAGTCCACTCAACATATGCGAATAGTCCAACCATTATGTAAATATTACAGTTAACTTTCATAAATCCACTTTAGCGCCGATATTGCTGAGGGGTATTGCTTGCAATTCTGTGCGCAGGCACAGAAACTCGCCAGCCACACACATTATGGCAGCACAAGCTATGTTGAGCGCCCACCAGGAGAAAGTGAAGGGGAAACTGTGGTTGTACACCCAGCAGAACAATAAGTGAATTCCAAGGAAGGTGCAACTGAAATAGAATAAGCAATCATTCTATGTAATAAAATCTTTATAACAAAAAAGTTTTAAAACTTTAAAGATGAAGGCGGTGCTATGCCAAATAGGCTCTTAACTTAGGTTTTAAACCAATCTACAGAAGGGACATAAGCATGATATTATTTTACGCTTTATAAAGTGTTTTTCAGATAGCATGGGTACACTGACAGTCGCCTATATGATGTTCATATTATGTACTATTATTTTGAATTACAGCCAACTTTCAAGAGTGAAACGAACGTCACCCGCACCATCCTACTTGAAACGAACTGTAGAGTAGGTAATGCAACATTGAAGTCAGAATTTATTGTATGTACTGTTGTTTAGTGTGTCTTAGAATAGTGACCGTAAACATAACAATAATGTGAAAATTAAATAAGACCAATGTGGAAGTCTTTCAACCAAAATAATTTTCAGAATTGGTTAATGCGTAATGAAGTTGATGAGAGTGCCTTAGGCTATATTCTATCTCCATCTTCTCAGAGGAACAGGAACTACGCGGCTAATGCAGTAATGCTTACCTAAAATCTAAGCACAACTTTGTTCTTCCCACCAGCATCCACAGAGCAAAGGCTCCTACGACAGCATTCAGCACAAATGCCACTATCACAGCTCTGCCTTCATCATCTTTCACTTGGATTTCCTAGAACAAAACCATCATCACACAAATTAATAAAACAAAGTCCCCCACTGGGTCTGACTTTCTGTTAACATTAAATTTGAAAACTACCTATTCATGCACCATGTATGCAGTTTTCACCATTAGGTAGATTGGTTTAAGAGTATAATTTGTATTATATTTGGATTAACAGCCTATTTACATTGTTATTTGAATCTTTTAGAACAGCCCACTAGACAGCCAGGCATCCCTCCCTCTATACAGGAGAGCGGATATGACACCATGCTTATGCAATGCAGGTTAGCGGGATTAAGGTGACAATGTTAAGATAATGTCTACTATCAGATTGTAAGTATAATGTTTGTGATTGATAGCTTAACTCTCCGCAGCAGGTGGTGTAACTCACTTGTGTAACTAACTTTGGGCTGAGAATTTTTGCCTAAAATACCTTGGAACAAAGAAAACTTCAGTATGTATTACATACCTACATACATGTACCCAAGATTTGAACCCAGGATGTTGTGATACAAAGGCACAGGCCAACAACTGGACAAATGAGACTGGCACTATCTATTAATATTGATAAGCTGAACGATTTGTTTATTTCTCAGCAAATACTGATCCGATTCGAAAAATTATTTCAGTGTTAGATAGCTCATTTTTGAGGCTATATTTCATCTCCATACTCTCACGGAAACGAAAACCGCGCTGATGGAACCGTGCAGCATCAGCTAGTTGTTTAGTAAAAACGAATTTCTAAAAATATGTAAATGAACACTGTTTCGTTTAAGAGAATTGTGTTCACACCCATTGCTTTTATACTATTAGATACATTAAGTGCCACAAAACTGTTGCAAACTTAGCTAGCCTGAGCATACACTTGCACAATTTTGTGTTTACTTACATTATAATATTTATGTATACACAACTCAGAATTGTAGACTATATTTAGGTATTATCATGTTCAAATAATGTGTTGCTTAATACATAAGTGACTAAATTAATTTAAGTCAATTAGGTGACTTTGTTTGCCTCAGTTTGGACGCGCTAACGTCATATTTAATAGTAGAAAGTCATAGGTCAAACCTAAGTCTAGTGCAATTGTTTAATAAAAACTGATTTATATAAAATAGGTAAATGAACTCTGTCCTGTTGGTCCGACAGAATTGCATGATAAGTCATAACTTAGCTCACATGGTACTGAAACAGATGGTCCAAAGTCCTGGTGGATGTCGTCAGGTCCTGCATCACAGCGATCAATAAACTTAACGTGAGGTATAGTATGAACTGCATTGCCACTATCTGAGACACTATGAGGCAAGGATCCCATTGCGTATAGCGGAATGAGCCAGTCAACTTCTTCATCTTAGACATCTCCGTTCGCAGGAGATTCAACTCCAAACATCGATTGAAAGTTCGCTGACACGCCCGTGGCACTTTTGAATGACGCAACTATGCATCCAAAATGAAATTACAATAATGTTTTATGGAAAAAAATCATCGTAACTTTAGCATGAAATTATCAATTTACGCCAACTTTTCGAAATAATATTTTGTCAATTTGACATTGACTTGTGTCACTTTCTTTAGTGTCTTATTTTTTTTAAACAGATTTTAAGATTTTGAATCTAGTATTATTGAGCCTGAAGTGCCTGAAGTTTTGGTATTCGCCGAGTACAGACGAATAGGCTCGAATATGAGTACCTAAATGACATAATCGGTTATGTGACTCAAAAAGTGATTGACTGTTTCATTAATTCTATCGTTTCCATCGTCTACAAAAAGGGTCACATGCAATGAAAGTTCACAACTTCACATTGACTTTTTCGCGGACTGATTCGCATCCGTCCGCAAGATTATTTATAGCACAGGTCGTACAAAAGTTAGACATTTCAATAATTATTATTATTCACATGTTGTGTTGACCGATAATAGATAGTACTGTGGACATGTTTTGATTCCATCTCTGCTTATCAATTCATTATCATTAGGTCACATCGCGGTCAAGTATTACGGAGTCAACAAACACTTAATTAAGTACCTACCCCTAATCTATTTGATCTTACTTAATTATTATCTTGTAAATTAACAGTTAGTTGAAAGGTTATTTATTTTTATTCTAAACATAATCCAATGTTATCCTTGGAGATAATTACTCCCAGACAAAGCTACATAATATTATCAGCGTACTTAAAAGGTCTGACTGACTTGTTCGGACTACTTTATCCAAACTGTTGGTTGATGAGAAGTTGCTTCTCATCGCAAATGGCTTTGAGACGATTCAAAATTATTATCTCATACACCTTGCCTATGGTGGTAGACTAATTGGGCGGTAGCTAGCCGGGAGATCTCGGGGTTTTCCCGGCTTGTGGATGCCAATGACCGTGGCTTCTTTCCATGCGTCTGGGAAGGCGCAGTGGGCTTGGAGAACATTGAAGATGTTCACCAGGAGGTTGATTATCTGGACCGAGAGGAGCTTTAAAGCTTTATTGCTAATCGTGTCAGGTCCCGGGGCCTTCTTTTTGCGTAAGCCCTTGATAACCGCAGAGACTTCCTCGCATGACGTAGGGGTTAAGGGGACTCCGTCCGGAGGGTGGGATAAAATCGAAGTGAGTTCGGATTTCACTTTTTTCGCGTGTGATTTTACGAGTGCTTAAGTGCACGGCTTCGAGACTGTCGGCTAGACATTCGGCCTTATCGATGTCCTCGATCGCGTTTCGGAGGCCAGGGCGTCTGAGAGGTGGGGTGGCTGCGAGACGGTCGGCTTTGAAAGCTAGTAAATGCGTTACAAAAAGGCAAGGGAGAGCTAAATAAGTTTTACTTGAGTCGTGTGGTTTAAAGCACACTCATTTCTTGTATTTTAAGATATTCTTAGGAAAATAATACAACAATAATTATCTATATTATTAAGCAAAACACATTATTATTAGAAATTTTGAGCATTGAGTACATACTGGACTATGATTGCAACGGGAAAACTACGGTCGAGAGTGTGAACTGTGATTTTTGATCGTTAGGATCGCTAAGTGGAACGTACTCATTGTGAATTTGGACGAAGGCTATCAAAAAAGTTTTGTTGTCTGTCCCGAATATTTTTTTTTTGGACTTTTGGTTGGGCATCTTGGGCCTTGGGGAGGACAATAATTTTATCAAAAATAAACAAAACTTTTGTTTTGTTTTTACTCAGAGTTAGATGTCATGTCTTGGCTATAATTCGTAAAATAAAAATGAAAGAAATCCTAAAGTTTCCGGAATATTACTTTTTATAATCGTTTATTTTATAAAGTAATGTTGTTAAGTCTTTTCGTTAATAATGAATGAGAGAGAACGTGAGTTTCGTAAAAAACGTATTCGCTCCAGTAACTGGGACGAAGCAGAAAAGGTAAATCATGAAAACCATGAGTAAAAAAGTCCACCACCTAAAACAGGTAGTGCACTTTTATACTTACTGCAAAACTATGAGGAGGCCTCTTAAAGGCCCAGAGCCACTCAGCGGCGATGGAACGAACTATGCTCAGAGTATCTCTTCGTGTCGAGTCGCGAAGCTGAAGTAGTATTAGCCACATATTTCGAAGACCCGATAAACGTTGGGGTTCCAAAGTGCTGGAACCCTGCAACAAAAAGCGCAGTGTTGACGACATCTGATGAGCCGCTGGATGCATCTTCAGAACCGTGGTGTTTAGTGGAAGTCCCCACAAAGGCCTATGTCCTGCAGTGTCAACTTTTATAGGCTCATGAGATAATGATGATGATGTTGATATGAGTTTTTACTGTTCCAGCAATTATTTCGAAGTGTTCTGAATGAATATGTGCACATTTTGGAAAATAAATCTCTGAACACAAACTCAAATAAATTAAAAAATAAAGCTTGGGAAGAAGTCCACAATAAGTAAGTTTAGCATGCTTTTTATTTTAGAGAACAATCTAAGCTAAATTAATAAGTTGGGTGACGATTATGCTTAAGAGGATATAAAGTTTCAAAACACCAATCTAATTGCCCAGCTATGATTTTTATGTTTGGTTAGGGTAACTATGAGTTTGCAATTTCAGAACAAGAAGTTATCCTTGATATAATTTTTTTTAATAAACTGGCTTGACACCTTGGTTTATAGTATAATTTCTGAACTCATGAGTTCACAAATTATACTATAAATCAACCTTCTTCTTCTTCTTTCTTGGGCCTTTTCCACAGTTGGCCAGTGGTTGTCTGTTGTAAGTAGTACTCATGACCTTAACAAACATCAATGATTCTTCACACTATGTCATTTATTACTTTGGCTACTTGTTCTTAGTGGTTGTATTCAACGACCTATTAGCTGGTCAATTTAACATGAATGCTGCAACATTGTAATATTGAATATTTTTCAATTTAATCTTTACGAGACATGAGCTTACATTACTTTAAGAGTTAAGATAGCCCAGTGGATAAGACCTCTGCAATCATTCAGGAGGGCGTAGGTGTGAATACAGTTCAGGCAATGCCATGAAACAGTGAGACAACATATGGGATGTTAATGATGAATTTAATCTTTTGCTTAGGTTTAATCAGTTAAATAGCCGAAACAGAAATCTATGTGCTCTAAAGATACAATGGAAATCGATAAAAGCCCATAAGACTTTTCGAACTTTTAAAAAGGAACCAAGTGAAACAGGAGGAGAGCTAAGAAAAAAAGAGTCAAAGAATGAGGAGCCAAGAACAGATGAGCCTAGACGAGAAGAGCCAAGACGACTAGTACCAAGACTAAGACCAAAAGAAGGGATGAAGGTAATATTATAATATAAATGCAAATGTTACTATATTTTTAGCAGACTCACAAGTGGATTACAAAAATGAGAAAACTAATGTCAAACAAAGGTTATTCACAACATTTGTCAGGACAACTTGATTAACAAATTTAACTGTAACCAAAACAAACCCTAGAATGAAAAAGAATGGACCTTGAGTGGAGTCCTGAACTTGTGACTGTTGTATGTAGGGTTAAGGACGTCCTTGACAGTTAACAAACACTCCCCTTTTCCACTCAAGTCACTCTTCCCGCCTATGCCAAGTAACCCATAAAGAATTACACAATAAGAAATTTAGATGGCTCGAACGCCACAACCATACTGACTTATGACATACTCTTAACCCTACTTAAGAAGTGCCCATAAGTCAAAGCGAAGCTTGACCAGGTTAGCTAGTGTTTAATTAAAGTTATGAAATGACATACGTTTTCCTGTATTTCTAATTTGTTTGTTGGTAAACAGTAGGTACACCTCAAGTATGGTTTGTTTGGATTTCAAATCTAAACAGTTGTCCTGTTTTTTATTAATTTTGTTAAAGTTATATACCCACTTCTTTTTATTAAACTGAAGCAGTAAAAGTCCAGTGACTTCTATAAGATCTTTGACTTTGAACAGTTAAGGAAAATGTTATGTAATTTTGTTAACTCTTATTATTGTTTTAATTTTTTCAGGAGTACAAAGACTACATAAATGGCATGATAAGCCATACCAAAATGCTGAAGGAAGCAGAGCACAAGAGGTTTATGGAGATGGCAGAAGAGGAGCACAAGAGAAAGTTGGAGATGGCAGAAGTAGAGCACAAGAGGAAGATGGATATGGCAGAACAAGAACACCAGAAAAAGATGGAAGAACACGATATAAAAGTGGAGATTGAGAAAGAAAATCTGATATCTGCCATGTTAACAAGAGAGCTTTTAGAAATAAAAAAACAAAAACAAGAAAATTTTAATTTGTAAGTTAGGTTAAAGTAAAGTAAGTAAGTAAATAAGTAAGTTTAAGTTAAATTATAATTATGTGAAAATGTATTTATTTTAAAAATATAAAACCATAAAATAAAACCTATAAAACCATTTACTTATCAGTTTCATTTGAATTCTTTGGACTTACTTATAAGAAAGAGAGGGCGCTGGTGTGCCATTGTTTACTTAGTTACCTCTGTATTTAAATTACTTTAAAAATAGATAAAGTACTTGAAAAGTGTCTAAAGTGATAAAAATATCTTGCTGCTAGGACGTTCTTTCGGGTCAATTGTGGAGAGTGGTGAAATCAGTCTGTGCCCGTGCTAAAAAGTGAAAATAGAAATCAACAAAATAACGACAAAAATCGTGTACAATAGCATTCATAAATACTAATAAGGAAGCAAAAATAAAGCGATTAACTTGCGAATATAGTGTAAAAACTTATTTATGAGTGTAAATATCATACACAAGGTGATAAAATTGCGAGTTTCTTACTATTGCCAATTTAGAATAAATTCAAAAATTGCAGAATCATTCCGGTAAGCACGCCATCTATTGTACTACGTAGGAACTTTTTCGTTAAATTGATTACCATATGATGTGCAAGCCAAGCAAGTGACAGCTCGCCACGAAATCGAGAAATTTACACACAAGCACACAAGAGGGCAGTATCGTTATCAACAAATATTTTAAAACGCTAAATGTATCTTCTAGCCGTTGTGATTATAGATGTTTGATACAGTACTAGTACAGTAATGAGCAAAAATAGGTAAACTCAGTGGAAATTTTATAACTTTTAAAGTAAAGTTTTATAAACCTATTATTACTGTTATTATAATCTATTGCTATTTATCATAATGGAGGAAGTTTTAATTGCACTCCGTAAGATCCAAAAAGACCTCGATGAACAAAAAAAGGAAATAACTAAGAATGGGGAAAAAGTAACCGAACAAGTAACTGAAAATATAATTAAAATATTGGATGACAAGTTCAAATCATGGGAAGAAAATCAGGCAGATCTTAAAAGAAAAATGGAAAACCAAGAACAAAGATTACAATTACTCGAAAAACAAGCTAGGCAAAGAAATGTGGTTTTCTTTGGCATAGAGGAAAATGAAAAATCATACTCAAACTTGGTTAACATTATTATAAATTTTATTGATAAATATTGGTCAATAAATTTGAATTACAGTGATATTCAATCAGCAAGAAGAATAGTTAAAAAAACAGACAAACCAAGACCATTAATAATTACATTTACGACACTAGGTTTGAAAATTGATATCATAAAACAGAAGCGAATGTTAAAAGATACATCTTATTATATAAAGGAAGACTACCCTCAATAAGTCATAGAAAAACGAAAAGAACTCCAAGAACAAGTAAAAATAGAGTACGAAAAAGGAAATAAAGCCATTATTAAGTACGATAAACTAGTAATATTTAAAAATAACGCAGATATAGAAAAACCACCTGAAAAAAGACTCTTATTACCACCTCCTCTATATTACCACCAAGTAGTTCAAGCTTACATAATATGCCACGCAACAATCAACCACCAAAGAAAAACAAGTATTTACCTACACATGCCACCCCATTAAGGTCGTCTAGTTTTTCTGAAGGTGCAGTAAAGCCGGGCATACTCAACTTTCTAGTAAACAAAAATGGCAAAAACCAGGTAGATGAGAACAATAAAAACAAAATTCAGATCTAGCAATCAACAGTACCTCTCTCAGAAAATAATAACAAAAATCAGACAAAAAACACATCACATCATCTTCCAAGCCGGCTGGTCACCGAGGAAGAGTACGACTACAACCCTCCAAAGATACTATCATCAGATCAACTTAAAATATTTGAAAGAAAAAATAATCAGCTCTACATATTAACCTACAATGTTAGAACTCTTTCGTCTTATGATAAAATATTAGAAATGGAAAATGCATTAGCGCACATAAAATACGATATAATAGGCTTATCAGAAGTTCGGCGCGTCGGAAATGCCATAGAAGAATACCCAAAATTTATTCTTTGCTATACTGGTAAAACACAAGGGAAATTCGGAGTTGGATTTATAATACAAAAGCATCTTAAACAATACATGGAAAGCTATGTAGGTATGTCTGAACGGGTTGCTATGCTAAATTTAAAAATATCAGAAAAAAAGTTTACAATCATACAAGTATACGCCCCAACAGAAGCAGCAGACGAAGAAGAAATAAACACTTTCTATGAAACCGTGTATGAAGCAATTGACAAGGCATACAAAGATTTTATTTTGATGGGGGACTTCAATGCTAAAATTGGTATGCCACAAAAAGATGAACTCTTAGTAATGAAACAGTACGGGTACGGAACAAGAAACGAAAGAGGACAAAGACTCGTTGATTTCGCCATCCAAAATAAGCTATCTATTATTAATACTTTTTACAAGAAAAAAGCAAAAAGGAGGTGGACTTGGCGATCCCCAAACGGAAAACATAAAAATGAAATAGACTTCATACTATCAAATTTCCCTGACTTATTTCAAGACATAGAGACTCTAAGTGTAAATTTTGCATCAGACCATAGACCGCTTAGAGCCAAAATATCACTCGCTAAGCAAATAAAAAGAAGAACTAGATTTGTTAATAAGAAAAACAGTGCACTTAAAAACGAAGTAGAAATAGAAATATATAAAGAAAATTTAAAAACTCAATTATCTCAACTCAACATAGAGCCAGTAGAGTCTGTACAAGAATATCACGACAAACTTATAAATTATATTACAAATAGTCTACAAACTGCAGGAACTTCCAACTCGACAAAGACTCGTCATGCACTCACAGATAATACTGTAAGACTTCTAAAACGACGACAAGAACTACAAAGAACCAAAAACAAAACACGATCAATGAAAAATGAACTCAAAGCACTATACAAATTAATAAGTAAATATATAAAAAGAGACTACAAGCTCTATAGATTTAATACAATTCAAAAATATCTAGAACAACAAGGAAGTCTGAAAAAGAGCTATAAAGAACTTTTAACAAGTAAGACATGGATCAATAGTTTGAAAGACTCCGGGGAAATGGCTTACAGTCGAAAAGACATTATAAACATAGCAACTAGTTTTTACAAAAAATTATATAGTGATCTAACTAACGAAACTAGAGACACTAACCGTCTGAGAATTGCTACGGAGGTTGAGAAACTCTACATAAAACCAATAGAGTCCTCGGAACTTATAGAGACAATAAAGAGACTGAAAACAGACAAAAGCCCAGGAACAGATAATATCACGAATGAGGCCATAAAAACAGCTTGCTTTATACTAGCTGAACCATTAACAACCCTATTTAATTTGATATTCGAAACTGGTGTCACACGTTCTCAATGGTCGGAATCGGACATTATATTATTATACAAGAAAGGAGACCCAAATGACATCAGCAACTACCGGCCTATAAGTCTTTTGCCATGTATATATAAACTTTTCTCTACAATAATAAACCAAAGAATAAATCCAACGCTTGAACGAAATCAACCAATTGAACAAGCTGGTTTTAGAAAGAGTTTTTCAACTATCGATCACATACATACATTAGAGCTGATAATTGAAAAATACCAGGAACAACAGAGGCCGCTCTACATTACATTTATTGACTACCAAAAAGCCTTTGATACAGTTTCACACGAAAGTATATGAGAGACTCTAAGAAGCCAAAAAGTCGAATCAAAATACATAGAAATACTCAAACATATATATAGAAATAGCTCAAGTAGAGTCAAACTAGAAACTGTAGGCCCGAGCTTTCCAGTCAAGAGAGGACTGAGACAAGGCGACCCCTTATCCCCAAAAATTTTTATTGCAATATTAGAATCTGTCATAAGTAAATTAGACTGGAAAAATCGTGGTTTATACATCCAGGGCAATTATCTAAGCCACTTGAGATTTGCAGACGACCTGGTATTGTTGTCCGAAACATACACGCAACTACAATATATGTTAGACACTTTACACACGGCAAGTAGACAAGTGGGCTTAAAGATGAATATTAACAAAACCAAGGTTATGACTAACTACACTAAGTCAAATATAACAATTGAGAATAATCCATTAGAATATGTAGACCAATATATATACTTGGGTAAACAAATTGGTTTCAACAGAGATAGCAATGAACAAGAGGTAGAGCGAAGAGTCAAAAGCACTTGGAAAAAATACTGGGGTTACAAGGAGGTTTTTAAAAGCGAAATGCCCATTAAATTAAAGAAAAAGGTATTGGATTCATGCGTTATACCCAGCTTAACATATGCGTGCCAAACATGGAAGTTTACAAATAAAATAAAAAATAAACTAACTACATGTCAACGTGGAATGGAACGCAGTATGCTTAACATTAAAAAAATACAAAAAATAAATCACACTAAATTAAGATCTGCGATCAAATCTATAGATGCTGTAACACACAGCCAAAAATTAAAATGGAAATGGGCTGGGCATATAGCCAGACTCAAAGACAAAAGATGGACCAAAACCGTGACATCATGGAAAGGTCCAGCGGGCAAACGCTACAGAGGTAGACCATACTCTAGATGGGACGATGATATTAAAAAAATTGCAGGCCCACAATGGCTTCAAATCGCTATAGACCGGGAAAAATGGAAATCTTTGGAGGAGGCCTTTACCTGAGGGGGGTTCCAGCAAAATATAGTTTTTTTAAATAAATACCATAGAATATTAATTTTTAAAAGTAGGTAATTCTCACAAAATTGTATGTAAAATTGTTTGTACTGGAAATAAAAGGCTTTTTTATTTTTATTTTTATTTTATTTTTATTTATTTTATTTATTTATAAGAATATCTATACCTACGTATCCTATATAATTTTTATCATTTTTTATATACTTAATATGCTGATCAATCGTTACACCGAGTGATGTAAAAAATTCAAAATTATTTTATTGTTCTTGAAAAAATCCATACAAATATAGGATAAAACGGCCACTTATAAAAAAGTCCTTTGTTTTATAAAAAAAACATCACTTTTGCTGTAAAAAAAACAAAAACTACATTATACAGCAGCACTAATAAGGGTTGTGTTATAAACACAAAAATTAAAAACAAAACAAGCAATGATATATTTTATTTATACTCATTTTTAGAAAAAGTAACATTGCCTTCCTACAGGTGTACGGGGTAATGAGAACCACCACTGGCAACCAGAATAAGAGTATCTAACAAAGATTACGCACCTACTTAAAATATTTGTATTTACTTTTCTATTATTATTTTTTTATTTATTATAATTTATGTACAGATAAATGTTTTATGTTTACGAGGCTTTTTTTTTCTAGAAAAAATTATGAAATTGGGTAATGACAGCCATTTGACTCCAATTATCTCAAATACCTACTCATTTTGAAGATTTTATATAATTCGCAAAATACAGATAATCCTCCTGCACAATTCTATGATCTGTAGAATCCGTTGGCTAGTAAAACCATCGATCGTAGATCGTTAGATGGGTCTCAAAGCGTCGCGGAATTGTCATTGGTTTCGCACATTGAGTACGTCATCACTCGTAACACATTTCTCTTAATTCATGTTGTGGCTTGTGTTTTTACACTTCCAAAATTAACACGAAGGCATAATTAAATGAATAAATAAATGATTTATTGAGCAAAAAACATTTTTATACAGAATAGGTTGAAACGGCAGTTGTGCTAAAATCTATAAAAGATTTTGTGTTACAACCACCATCTCTTCACGAACGAAGATTACAATATTTTTAGCTGCAGTACAAGTACAATTAAAAAGTATTAAAATTAATTAAATTAAATTAATTAAATTAAATAAACTATTAAAAGTAAAAATTAAATATAAAACAAAAAAGTATTAAATTGTGATTTAGTTTATAAGGTAGCTTATACAATCCAATTTATACATAACTTATAATTTTTCCAATTTATATATAATTTGAGTTACAAATACAATTAAAACTTAATATATGTGCATTTGTAATTTATATCAGTTTTATTTTAATAATTTAAAGGTAGCGTATGCGTATGTGTGTGTGTGTGTGTGTGTGTGTGTGTGTGTGTATGTGTGTGTGTGTACATGAGAGTGTGCGTGCTAGTAAGTTTAAGTAATTATCTAAGAATCTTTAGCAATTTTTCAGTTTCATCGTAATCTAATGTTTGAAGCCAGGTTTTAACATTGATTCTACAAGTATTGTTAGTCAATGAACGCAATTCCATTACTTTGCTAGCTACATTGTACAGATGCTTTCCAAGAAATGATAAATGCTTTTGAGCAAAGCTGGTTCTACAATGTTTAACATCACAAATTTTGTCTTTCCTCCGTCTGTATTTAATATTATGTTTAAAATTATTTTGTTTATGTTGACACATTATAATATTAAGTATAAACAATTGTCTAACTGTTAGGACTTGACAATGGCTATATAGATCACGAGTAGGGTAATCAAAAGGCCTACATGTAGCTACTTTTAGAACCAGCCTTTGAGCTCTTTCAAGAGGAAGCATATGAGATGTACAAGCTCCTCCCCATGCAGTGATGTGTGAGTTAGAATGGACTCACACAGTGAAGTATACACACATTTCAAGGTCTTATAATCAACCACACTCCTTATGTTCTTAAATATAGCAGTTAACTTCCTTACTCGTTGAGTGACAGTATTGATATGTGGTTGAAAGGATAGCTGGCTATCAATTATCACTCCTAGATACTTCACTGTATGAGCCATTTCCAACGGTAGGCAAGAGCATTGAGTATAATTTCTAGTAAGACATACACTAGAGTGAGCTGTCAGTTTAAGAGAAGGATTGTTAGTCAGAGATGTGTTTCTTATGCTGAAGCAGATATATTTACTTTTAAGTGAATTTAGTGTAAGCCTATTAACAATGAGCCATTCATTGACTTTATTTAAACCTGTTTGAGCTGTGTTATAAACTTCAGTCCAGTTTTTACCTTTGAAAAGAAGAACCGTGTCATCAGCATATGTTATTATTTTTCCATTAGCCAACTGTATGTCGCAAAGGTCATTTATAAATGCCAAAAATAAGGTCGGTCCGAGGATGCTTCCTTGAGGAACTCCATAAAGAATGTCTGATTCGTGACTTACGATACCACCTACTCTAACACTTTGTTTTCGGTTCCTCAGGTAGTCACGAAAAAGATTGAGTTGCCTACCCCGGATGCCTATTTGTTCTAATTTTTGTGCGAGAAGATATGGACAAACAGTATCGAAAGCTTTGGCCAGGTCAAGAAAAATCCCTACAACTTTCTGCTTCCTATCCAAGGCATCCACAATAAAATCTGTAAGCTCCCCAACAGCTCCAGAAGTTGACTTTGTTTGCCGAAAACCAAACTGATTGTTAGAAAGAAGCTTTTTAGCCTCTAAGTAATTGATTAGTCTTTTATTTATGAGCCGTTCTAAAATTTTAGATAATGTAGGTAAAATCGATATTGGGCGATAATTATTGATTTCTAATTTATTACCAGATTTATGTATAGGTATCACAATAGCTTTTTTGAAGACGTTGGGAAATGTACCACAATTAAAGCTTCTGTTGCAGATGTATGTTATAAGAGGAGTCAGAATATCTTTATAACGTTTCAGAAACTCGGCTGAGATATTATCCCAGCCAGTTGTACTATTGTTTTTGAGACCATCAATTAGATTTCCAACTTCTGCTTCATCAGTATCAAGAAGAACAAATGAGCCAACACCTGATAAGATTCTTTTGTTATTATTACATACTAGATTTACGGAGGAACTAGCGTTCTCTGCAAGCACCTTGCCAATAGTGGCAAAATGTTCATTAACCATGTTTACAGACTCTATTTCAGAACCCGACACCTTTAATAAGCTATTACCTGGTGGGCTCTTAGTTTTATATTGGGCCAATCTATTTACAAACTGCCACATCTTTTTAATATTTGAAGCTGCCTTTAAAAATTCATTTCTATCGTACGCTAGCTTTATTTTTCTTAATAAATTGTTACAATAATTTCGGTATCTTTTGTATGTTACATTTAAAATATCGTTATTAGGATCTTTTTTGAGATTTAGGTGCATTTTGTCTCTGTTTCTGATACATCGTAATAAACCAGCAGTCATCCAGGGTTTTAAAATTTTATTATGCTTCGAAGCGCGTTTAGTGTATGAGTTTTGATTTATAAGTTTGACAATAGAATTAAGTGAAAATTCGGCAGCTAGGTTACAATCAGTAATTTGAAAGATAGAACTAAAGTCTGTATTGTAAACATCATGCGATAAGGTTTTATAATTCATTTTTTGATTAACTTCATGTATACTATCATTTTTTCTATCTGGACCTGAACACCAGAGAATTGAGTCGTGGTCAGTAATTGAATTTTGGATTATGAGGCACAGCGAGTTGTCTTTGATTTTTAAGAATACATGGTCTAAACATGATTCGCCCCTTGTGGGATGTGTAAAAGCAGGTAAGAACCCGTGCAACGCAAGAAGGTTAAGGTAACTGGCTGAATTTGAGTCAGTATTATTGTCAGTAATGTCAATGTTAATATCCCCTACTATCGCTATTTGGGAAAAATGTTTAATGGACTTTAGCAACGAGTCCAAGCTAGAAAGGAAATTATCCGCATTTTTGTTAAACGGTGGCCTATAAATTGAGATTATAATTGAACTGCAACCGATATTAGTTATAAGACAGTTGGCATCTGTTAAAGTTGGTTCGTACGTCGTATTTTTAATATTGGATTTCACATATAAGACCACACCATCATTTTGATTTAAAATATTTATTGTATGAAAATTAGTGTAACCATTTAATGTGGGTGGAGATATCACCTTGGACAACCAACATTCAGTTAAAACAATAATATCTGGTTCAGTGTTAATTCTGGCCAATAGCATGCACATGTTACTTATATTTTTCTTAATGCTTCGAATATTTTGCACAAACACTTTTAGGCTATAAGTCTTCTTTGTTAGTAGGGAAGGACATTCCTCTGGAGTACAGACTAGATATTGTGCTGATACACTATCAATATTGTTAAATAAGTCACTCATAAAATTAGCCATTAAAATTTGTAGAGGGTAGGTATCTGTTTGAGTTGATTACGTTAACGAACCTATTACTACTGCAGACAAAAAACAGCCGTATTGCATTCACGTAAGAGTAGAAATTTAAAAGCACTGAGTGTGTTGAGTAAAGAGGCACATCGTTTGTGATTTTACTATTCGCTAAAAGAGTGTGCGCAATAGTTCGTATCATGTATTGGGTGTTTAACGATTTGTAAGAAGTTGAAGAGTGTATATGTAAGTGTATATATGAAAGTGAGTAGTTGTGTTTTTCAAATATATAGTAATACAAAATTGTAATTGATACCCTTAGTCATAGTGAATATTGGTTTTTTATTTCCTGTAGTTTTTCTTCACTTGAAATTTGAATTAGCTGTGACCCTTCTTCTTTTCTGAGATAAATTCGCCCATTAACTGTCCGTATTTAAAACTGTCAGTATTTAAAATAATTGTTCTTGTTGAGTTCTCTGGTCAAAAAGAATAGCCTTTTCATTTTCGGGGTAAGGAGTTCTGTTACATATATTGGTTTATTAGGGCCAGGTAATCCGAGGTAGCTCGTGTTGAGTTTGTTATCTTTAGATTGAGAATTGAATTTCTTAACTGTTTGAAGAAAATTATTTCTAGTGATTGGAGTAGTAAATTCAACCATAATAGGTTTGTTATTCGGTGATTTTACTGGTAATCTTTGTACATTGCAAATTTGATTTTCCATATCGAATTTTAATAAGGATGTTATAGCACGAACCTTTCCTAGCAATTCGGTCTGTGACTCTGGATTTTCCATTGGAATGTTTTTTATTTCGACTTTTGTTAGAAAATTTTGCCTATTTATTTCTTCGATTTTATTTTCTAATATATTAATTTTTGCCGAATAATCCTTGCAATCCTTTTCCAGACTATTTACTTTTAGGTTCATACTGTCGTATTGAGATGTCATGAATTCCAACGATTTTTCTATATCCGTGTTTGTTTTCCTAATGTCTGTCATTTGTTTTTTTATAATATCCATGTCCTGTTGGATCTGTGAGAGTTTGCTGTTCTGATCATCATTCCACTTTTGCAACATAGCTTTTATTTCATTTTGAAAGGATTCTAAATTTTCATTCAAGAAGCTGTCATGTTTACGTTTAGGGCGACTAGATGTATGAGATGTATGATCTTCTTTCTGTTCACTCTTAGCTTCAGCTTGTGAACCCGAGAAACCATTAGGTGGAGTTCGGGACATGTTATAATGATTAAAAGTTGCACCTATGTGTAGCGAACGGTGCAACAGAAATGCGCCACGAAAGACACAAGCGTAGTGACAGGGACGGTAAGCGAAACTATTCGTAGTAACAATTTGATTTTACGTTTCTTATTTCGCGCGTATTAGATAAAGTGATGTGATTTAAATGATTTATCACTGTGATCCGGACACTTCCAGTGTAATAGTGAGTTTAAACTTTTAAGAACTGCCACAAATACACTTTTAAATTATGACGGAAAGTTAGGAGCACAAAAAACACGTCAGACTCGTACGACGTTCAGCGGAAGAGGAATTAAGGGATTAAAATGAAAAAAAACAGTACAGTAAATATTTTCTTAAGTCCACGTCCACTCACAGCGCTTGTTACGCACTAAGATAAGATGTGCGTGGACGTCTTTGGGTAATGACATAAAATTGTGCGTTCTTTAGTATGGAGGGGCCCATCTAACGATTGATATCGATGTATACAAGTAAATTGTTTTTGTTTATATTTATAAGACGTAAATATTCAACAATGCTCGGATCAGGTAGGATTTCTTTATCTGATAAATTATTTTATACCTATTGTAAAGCTACGTTTTATCTACTAAGGTATCTAACTACGATTAGGTATATCAAAAGGGCGTCTGTTGAATCATATAGATGATTTGTCATTTTGTAAACAATAAGAGCCGTGATAGCCCAGTGGATATGACCTCTGCTTCCGTTTCCGGAGGGTGTGGGTTCGAACTGTTCCGGGGCATGCACTTCCAACTTTACAGTGTGCATTTTAAGAAATTAAATATCACGTGTCTCAAACGGTGAAGGAAAAACATCGTGAGGAAACCTGCTTATCAGAGAATTTTTTTAATTCTCTGCATGTGTGAAGTCTGCCAATCCGCATTGGGCCAGCGAGGTGGACTATTAGGGTTTAAAAAATTAAAGAAATGTCTTTCTAATGCTCAAATCTCGAGAAGGTCTGAACCGATTTGGTTCCCTTAGAATATTCTTTGAAGTACGACGATGGATTTTACGGAGTTTTTTTAGGGTAGGAGAAGGGTAGGGAAAGTAAGGTAGGGTAAGTATATCGAAGAAGTGCACAGAAGTCAAAACGAAGCTTAACTGGGTCCGCCAGTAGGTATATAATGTACTTAGGTACTATATATAGGTAGATTCAGGGCTTGAACTTAAGATCTTACAATTAGTAAGAAGGTCGTTTCAATTCCATGGCTCCAGGCTTGATTTCTACGAGTCGGGAACACGATACGAATGTAAACAAATCCTGGTTAGGTATATCTGTATATCCTTGGAACATAGTAAAACTAGTTTGCTCTTTGGCTGCGCGTGAAAATGGCGTCATGGCTTTATGGCTTTATAGTGGGATGCCATATAGCTTGGCAAGTTCGTTCATGATATGCGGGCGACTGGGGTGAAGGACTGTGCGGGTGTGAAGTCGTGCAGGCGACGGAAGGACTACGCGAAGTATGAAGTCGTGCGCGCGGAACATGGGAGTGTTACGAACGAATTTGCCAAGCTATAGTAGCGTTCGCTTAAAATTTAGTTTTTCGTGACGTCACATACTGAACATACTCCAACCGCCTTCCAAAAATGTTTACTCTACTCTAGCCATAGAATCCTAATATTATGAATGCAATGTTTGTATGGATGTTTGTTACTCTTTAACGCCGCTACTACTAAAGCGACTTAGCGGAAATTTGAAATGGAAATAGATTTTACTCTGGATTAACACATCATCTCGGAAAAATTCATGGTTTTCACAACCATGAATTTTTCCGAGATGGCCCCAACTACTTAACCGATTTGGCTGAAATTTAAAAGGAATATATATATTATGTTAATTCCCTGGATTAACACATGGGCTATTTTTCATCCCGGAAAATCCATGGTTCCCGCGGGATTTGTGAAAACTGAATTCTACGAGGACGGAGTCGCGGGCGTCCGCTAGTTAAAATAATGATACCTGAACACACTTCGAAAAAAAATGTCTAGGTAGCATTCATATCATGAAATGAAAACAATAATTCTGACTCTGACTAAACCATTTCTTTTGACAACTGTAAAGTGAGTAATTTCGTAGATATAATATGTTCCTGTAGTAAGAGATAAGAAGCCCTCACAAAAAGTTGTATGATTACAATGTTTATTACATATTAGCTGATATACGCCACCCTATCTAAAGTCTGTACACACTGTCGTAATTTTTAGCGCGAATTTTTACGTAAAAGTTTTGTTTAATTAAATATTGCCGTTGCTAAATCGACCATAGAAAAACTAAAAAACAAAGATAATCGACTCATAAGTGATGATCAATGTAACGCGCAGCGCGTCGGTACGATATGGATAAAATTCGAAGCGCAAACGAGACGCCGAATTATGACTTTCACGTGAGTGAAAAGCACGGAGCGATTGACGCGCGACGCAAATTTTATGACGTGAGCACCTAAACCATTTTTACCTAATTGCAAGTAAATTAAACAACGTAACGAAAAACAAAATTGCCATGTTCAAGATATATACCTAATTTTCTATACAAAACAAAAATTTAAAAAAATAAGTTTGCTTTTCCTGAGATTGAAAGCAAAACGTATTTTTCAAAAAAATAAACTACCGAGAAAAGTTTTACAAATTGTGTATTTTGTATAGTCATAACGAAGCTAACACTTTGAAATATCATTTACCCAAATACATATCAGGCTCCTAACTTTTCCAGAATCTGAGATCCAGAACCATTTGTAACCACCAAATTACATATTGCACAATCTTAATAATAAATTTTAATAAAGCAGCTAATTCAGTAACTTTGACATATGTTAGTTGACATCGAAATTGAGATTCCATGTAACAAATGTATCCGGTGCTTACTGACAACCCTTCGTGGATATCGTGCAATAGGTAATTGGCATTTCACAGTTTATTTTATGTTTTTAAATAGGTTGTTATAAAGACTAAATTAGTGAATAGATCGCCTGAGCTGTCGGCATACGAGACGCTGTACCTTTATTGTTAAGAAGATGGCTCACAGATTACATTTTGGTATCTGGACAATAGCCAATTGTACATTTTTTTACTGAATACCTTATTCTACCTATGTGATACTGGATATGACCTGTACCTTCGGAGGGCGTTGGTTCGAATCCGGTTCGGGGCATGCACATCTAACTTTTCAGTTCTGTGCATTTTAAGGAATTCAATATCACGCGTCTCAAACGGCGAAGGAAAAACATCATGAGGAAACCTGCATACCTGAGAATTTTCTCATTCTCTAGGTGTGAAGTCTGCCAATCCACATTGGGCCAGCGTGGTAAACTATTAGCCTCTCTGATTCTAAAAGAAGACTCATGTTCACTGTGAGCCGAACACGGGTTGTCAATGATGACCTTAATGAAAACCTATGAGAGTACTAGTATATGTACTTTTATTCTGTTTTTGAAACTATCGCCAGTACGAAACTTTATGACTAATTAACGTACTGTAAAAGGCAAATCTTATATCTCTAATATCTTCTTCATTATTGACGGGGTTTTGGCGACCACCTTCCTTCAAAAATGCTTCGAGTCGATTCTCGTCGAATTGCGAAAGTCGTCATTTTTGAACTTTGCAAAGCATTTTTCTGCACTAGACAAGCCTAAGACCATCTCCATACACGATGAATATGTCGTGAGCGGCTTCGGCAGCTTTTAAACGTTAATGAAAAGCGAAAAAAAGCAGTTGTCGAAAATGCTGATTTTTGCCTCCTATCTACTTAATTTTGGAGCCAGAAAAGTAATGAAAAATTAAGTTGTCCAAAAAACAAATAACACAGTTTTGTACAGCTTTACAACTTCTATAGAATGAATGGACCTATACAATTTGCTACTACTTAGTAATAGATAACAAATTATTGTGAAATACAAGAAAATATAAAATCTCTGCGAACTTTCTTTACAACCTTAATATATTCATCATATATAACTAGCGGAAACCTGAGATTTCGTCCGCATGGAATTCACTTTTTTCACAAATCCCACGGGAACCATGGATTTTCCGGGCTGACAAGTAGCCTATATGTTATTCTTGGGTGAAATCTATTCCCATTTAAAATTTCAGCAAAATAGCTTCAGTAGCCGCAGCGTAAAGGAGCGACAAACATACACACACACTTACACAAACTTTTGCCTTTAAAATATTAGTGTGATGTGATACCCGTGCGAAGCCGGAGCGGGTCGCTATGTTTTTAACAACGTTCACAGTTTTTCTGTAGTGTATTTAGCATCAGAGTTGTACCCGTGCGAAGCTGGGGCGGGTCGATAGTTATACTTATAAACCTTTCTCTTCAATCACTCTATCTATTAAAAAAAACCGCATCAAAATCCGTTGCGTAGTTTCAAAGATTTAAGCATAGCATAGGGTCATAGAGACAGAGAGAAAGCGACTTAGTATGTAGTGATAATACATATCTATACTAATATTATAAAGCTGAAGAGTTTGTTTGTTTGATTGATTAAACGCGCTAATCTCAGCAACTACTGGTCCGATTTGAAAAAATATTTTACTGTTAGATAGCCCATTTATCGAGGAAGGCTAAAGGCTATACATTATCCCCATGTTCCAACGGGAACGGGAACCACGCGGGTGAAACAGCGCGGCGTCAGCTAGTATAGTATAAAACGCACGGCAAATTCCAGCGTTGTGAACATAGCCTTATACGTAGGAGTATAAAACAAGATGACAAATAGTTTCCTCAGTACAACCGGCTGAATTGAATACAATACATACACATTCAACATGTCACCGTGGAGACTGTTCGCAGTGTGGTAAATATTGTTTATATTATAAAATAACTTTTTATACAAAAAATAAGTGTTCAAGAATAATAATAATAAAAATAATGAATTTTTAAATAGTGATTTACATAAAATTAATATGCATTTTATAAGCATTATATAAGATTAAAAATAAGTAAATAAATTTCATATAAGTATTTATACTTTTTTTACTATTATTTACATACTACCACGATCATTAATACTTAATAAGTTTTTTAATGGATTACGTTGTAAAATGAATAATATTTAAAACTGATTAGTAAATCTAAGTAGGTAAATAAACGAAGTACAATCATTAAATACCTACTATAAATTGAAGTGTCTATACCACAGCCTTTCTAGTTGAGTACTGTTTACTAACAAACAAATTAAAAATTAGGGTATAAATCACTAGTCATTCCACACCTAATAATAATTGTAATTTACTTGTTCTTAAATAAATGAAAATAAAGATTAATAAGCTTAGAACAATTAGATTTGGTGAATATATTTTATATAACATTTTATAAATAAATCATACATAATTAAAAATAAATAAGTTATGAAATGAAATGCGTTTTCTACCTTCATTTTTAATTTCTTTGTTAGTAAACAGTACTCATCAAGAAAAGTTATAGGTCTATGTTTTCAAAATAATTGTGCTATATCAATTGTTTAAAAATATTTAAACAAGTACTTCTTTTTAAATTTCTGGCTGCCTGTACGTCCGGACTAATCTTTGCAACGGAACCCATTTTAAGTGGACTTATCATTGGAAGATAGAGGAAGTTATTGAGCAACATATGGCTACTTTTAATGCTAGAAGAATGGTTCCCGCGGGATTTGTGAAAAATTGAATGTCGCGCGGACGAAGTTTCAGGTGTTCGTTAATCTTCTATATTATAACTAAAAGAAATTCGAGTTAGTTATACTATTTTATAACTCAAGAACGGCTGGACCGATTTTGCTGAGCATTTGCAGTGACGTAGTTTAGAACCAGGAGACGGACATAGGATACTTAGGTGGTAGGGCTAGTGTAGGGGTAGGGTAAGGGTAGAGGAGGGATAGGGTAGGAGTAAGGTAGGGTAGTGTTATGGTATAGTAGGGTTAGGATAGGGGAAAGGTAGGGTACGGTAGGGTTAGGGTAGGACTAGGGCAGAGTAGGGTATATGTAGGATAGGGTACGAGTAGGGTAGAAGTAGGGTTCACGCGGAAAAAGTCACGGGCGTCTGCTAGTTATACATATATATAAGAAAGTCTTGTTGCCTACACTATTTATATTTATAATTCAAGTACGGCTAGACCGATTTGACTGAAAATTGGTGGTGAGGTTAGAACCAGGAAACGGACATAGGATACTTAGGGTAGGGGTGGAATAGGAGAAAGGTAGGGTAGGGGTAGTATACTGGTAGGGCAGGGTTAGGGTACGCGGACGATGTCGCGGGCGTCCGCTAGTATTGTAATAAAATAATGATAATTATGATAAAATGCTATTGTTACTTATAACAATAATAATTTTAATAAAATAATAAAATCATGTCAATGTTTGCACACGCAATTTCAAAACGTATAGTAAGGTTTTTAGGTTCCTAGAGCCGTGATAGCCCAGTGGATATGACATCTGCTTCCGATTCCGGAGGGTGTGAGTTCAAATCCGGTCTGGAGCATACATCTCCAACTTTTCAATTGTGTGCATTTTAAGAAATTAAATATCACGTGTCTCAAGCGGTGAAGGAAAAGCGACCACCGTGATGGACTAAGGCCTAACCCGTTTCATTCTGAAAGGAGACTCGAGCTCAGCAGTGAGCCGAATATGAGTTGATAATTAGTACTTAATATATAAATGCAAAGGGTCACGAAATCTCGAAAACCGCTTGATGTATAGCTAAAATTTAACAGAGAGATAGTTTATAATTAGAAGGTATCCACTAAAAACGGATATTGTGATAGGGCCGGATTAAAGAGGTCTAAGGGCGGAAAAAGTCACGGGGGTTCGCTAGTCCTATTATAAGGTCAAGTTATACGAACCCACAGGTCGTCATTTAAGTTAACCTTCATTACCTACTCGTTTAAGTTTAAAACTTACATAATGACTAGATAGGCACTTACATCGTCGCTTTATTGTTAGGTATTTACATAATCTTGAACTTTAAACATTTACTTAATTAATACATAATTAAATTCTCTATTTCAGTTTATTTATTAGATATTATGTACATATATGCCTACCTAGGTTAAAATCTAGGCATGATAACACATTTTTAAATTGTATTGTAGATATATAAGTAAATTGAAAGTATGTAATAGTAAAGGATTTTTTTAGAAGTAACAGGGTATCTGAGTACCTATATCTGATTCTATACCTACTTATAATAAATCTGCAGAGAGCATTGAAAAAACTGAGTTAAGATAGAAAAAATTTAAAAATTCGAAAAAAAAGTCATTACTTGGTCACCCTAGGATTTTTTGGAAAACTATTCAAATTATTTTTAGTTAATTAGATGGTGTCATTTGCGTTTTATCCATTAATTACGGGACATCCTGCATATCTACGTAATTAATGCATACACAAATAAATAACAGGTGAGGGTATACATTCCTTTTTGCCGGATCGCGTACTTTTAGATTAAAGAATTACAATAAGAAGAATAATATGTAGCTTAAGGGCAAAGGGCCGGTTTTTATATGATACTCTGTTATATATAACTTGAAGGACTTGCTATTTATAAATGCTCCCTGCAACACGATAGCACAATGTAGTTACCTACCAACCTACTTAGATAACTTTGGTTACATAACTAAGATGACAGGTATTGTCTGAGAAAACAGATATTTATTCAGCAAGTCAGTGAACTGCTAAATAAATATTCAGAGATATCAAAAGAAAAGTTCAAAAAAGCTTTTTTTCCAAATTAGGTCTTTCCTAGGATTTCCTATAGAATTGATGAACCGATTCGGATTGATTTTAAGAAATCTCAAAGACAATATAAAAAAAAAAAACACTTTTTTGCTGGCTAAATTTGTTTTGCTGGCTCTTTTTGAGCCGAAAAACATCAAAATCTAATAATCTCTAATCATTGCTGGGCTGGCCAGGAGAACTCTATGTAGATATTATGATACTTGTTTTTCTCTTTTCCGTTCATTATGCATAAGCAGTCGGGTTTTTTGTTTTTATAATAATATTTTATTTAAGATCTTTATTTATTACGATTTCTACGTGCATCGTATGGATATAACAATTACAGATAAGCACTTCCAATTTATCATTGATAATCCACAATTTGTAAACAAAAAAGCTAGTAAATACGGAAATAGGTGCCTAGTTATATTAAATTATATCATCATCAATAAAGGCACAGAATATCATTTTTTTCTATGATTATTATTTATATGTTAAGCCCACGTTATAAAATAGTGTAACTAACAGTCATTTGCACGAGAGGTTTTAACGGATGTTAAAAAAGGGTTCAGATACAACAAATGCATTCCCAAATATATGTTCACAGTACCTACGTGCATTTTAACAAAAAATAATTAGAAAAGGACATAAATTATCAATACTTATAATAAATCTGTAGAGAGGTCAATTCTGTAAATGAAATTTATTTCCAAAATAACTATCAGGGGGTGATTAGTGGTCGATGTTTTTTGTCTGTCTGTCTGTCTGTCTGCATGTTCTTTATAGAAACAAAAACTACTCGACGGATTTTAAAGAAACTTGGTACAATTATTCTTCATACTCCTGGACAGGTTATAGTATATTTTCATAACGCTACAATTAATAATCTGCTCGTATTCATAACGAATACGAGCAGAGCAGTGAAGGGAAATGTTGGGATTGGGAAAACGGAATATGTTACTTAATTTTTTAAGCTTTCGCCGCGTGGTATGTTCGTTATTGAAACAAAAACTACTCGACGGATTTTAACGAAACTTGGTAAAAATGTTTTGCACACTCCTGGGCAGGTTGCAGTATACTTTTCATCACACTACAATCAGTAGGAGCAGAGCAGTGAAGGGAAATGTTGGGAAAACGGGAAAAGTTACTCAATTTTTTAAGCTTCCGTCGTCGTCGCGTGGTAGGGTAGGGGTAGAGTAAGGATAAGGTAGGGTTAGGGTAGGGTTGTGGTAGGGTAAGCATAGGATAGGGTACCCTACGGTAGGGATAGGGTAGGGGTAGGGTAGGGGTACGGTAGGGGTAGAGTAGGGGTAAGGTTGGGGTAGTGTAGAAGTAGAGTAGGGGTAGGTTAGAGGTAGGGTAGGGGTAAAAGTAGGGTTTCACGCGGACGAAGTCGCGGGCGTCCGCTAGTTGATAATAAAACAATATAAATTATAAATTATTAATAATAATTTATATCATATATAATACTTTTATGCAAAAATTTGCTAAGTCAAATCTTGAGCTTTAATGTATTCTAAGTTCTATAACCTATAGAATTTGGCCCCCACTTAGATATCATTTCTTTTGTTAGCATAATCGATACCGACACACAATTGTGTTGAATTTGGCTCCCATTTTCACATTTGTTTTAATAGGATATTATTATGTAGTGTAGTGATTACGGTTAGGTTATACATAAAAGTTGGTAATAAACGCTTTTGGTTCCCAGGCTTCTTGCCGAGGGAGCTTGGTGTGCGAGCGAGCTGAAGTTTCCGCCAGGGTTCAAGTTCGGAGCCGCTACTTCTGCTTATCAAATCGAGGGAGCATGGAATGCCAGTGGTAAGACAACATATTCAAAATGTATTTAGATCAAAATTAACCCTTAACTACAGTCATGGGTCCCCTGGACCCATGTTGAATTTATGAACGCGTGTAAAAACACAGCGTCTCCCGGTCCTAGGTACCTTCCGAAAATACGTCAAAGCATGTTGAAAGAACGGACATGCTTCGCTCTCTACTACATGGGTTGGTGTTTGTGTAGGTCCGTGGGACCCACGACAATTATAGTTGCGTAACTTTTTTAGCTTTGGTGACTATCAATTCTACAATACTACAATTTTTTTTCAGTTGTTATGGTAAACCAAATTAATATTTTTGCAAATAAAGATGATATAATAGAGCAACGGTGAAGATGAAATTTGTTCAAATTCACCTGCGGAAGGTACGAAATTCATGCGTATTTTTCTGTTTAGGGCTATTTTTGGTTGTTTGTTTGTAGCGAACAGGCCAAAATTACAGGACTGATTTTAAAAATTCTTTCACCAATGGACAGCTACATTATTAGTAGTTTGTTTGATTAAACGCGCTAATCTCAGGAACTACTGGTCCGATTTGAAAAATGCTTTTAGTGTTAGATAGCCCATTTAACGAGGAAGGCTATAGGCTATATATTATCCCCGTATTCCCAGGGGAACGAGAACCACGCGGGTGAAACCGCGCTGCGTCAGCTAGTAAGTTATATTTTATCTCCGTATTCTTACGAGTACGATTCTTCGCGAGTGAAATTATTCAACCTAAATAGGTCTGCTAGTACCTATTTAGGTTGAATCGGGCATTATAATTAATGGAAGTTTGTCCCGTACATATTAGTTGACTTGTTTGCAATTTCAATTATAAAATTAGTGAAATATTCAATTAGTTTATGTCGGAGAACACTTCGACATCAAAAAATCCAAAACATTCTCCGGTTTCGAAGTGAAACATACTGTAAAGGTTTTTATCTTTGGTACTTAGATTGCAATCAATCAGTGTATTTTTAAGTTTTGATTTTGTTTAACCCAGGCAAGTCGCCGAGTACCTGGGACACAATAACCCACACCCGACCTCACCACATCATTGACCAGAGCAGCGGCGACATCGCCTGCGACTCCTACAACCAATGGAAGGAAGATATAAAAATTGCTTCTGATTTGGGACTGGATTTTTATAGGTAAACCTTTACATTGTTAAGACATTGATCCAGGATCCGTGGAGCATTTTTACAATTGATTACTATCAAGTTAATTTTCTGTAAGTAGCTTCATCTTGATAAGACCCTGAACTTTTATATTTAAGAAAATTCTTGATTCTGATAGCTTCTTCTATCTATCTATATAAAAATTTCTGAGCGTCGCAATGTACCACACAATTTGTGGGACATCGTGGTTGTTAAGTTGTATAACTATTAATTAAGCAACAGTAAAAAAAGCTAGTTAGTAACTACTTTTAATAACCTAGTTATTGATACAAGTTAGGAGGAGGTTAGTTTACCAAAAGTTGTACACCAAAAACCAAAACAGCTATCAGAATCAAGAATTTTCGTAAATATTAAAGATGTTCTCATCAAGATGAAGCTACTTACGGAAAATTAACTTGATCAACTGTAAAATGGGCCAAGTAGTTTTATACAATCGTTAAAGATTGTCATCTAAAGGGGTTAAATCAAACTCTTACCAACTAAAATAGGGTGTTTCATATTTTCGAATGTTCATTGAATTGTAACATCACTTTTAAGTGATTATGCGACCTAGCCAATGGGGATGATGACTAGGTTTGAATATATTGATTTTTATGATACATTCGGGTAAATAAGGTCAATGTTAACTAATTTATACATAAAAAGCAAAGATTGTCCCGATATTCGCAAAATAAATGAGATTATAAAATTTCAAAATCTATTAAAAATATTTTATCGTAATTAGATGAAAATTCATACAGTTTTAGCTTCCTTACATTAAATGTGACATTTTTTAATACGTGAACTATAAGCTTAAACGCACAAATAACAAAGATATTAGTAATTTTGTTTAAACGCCCATACAAATCTAACGATCATTAATTGCCTACGACGTCATTAATTCGTACCATTTTGTATGGAGCGTTTTTCAGGGATCCGCGGCAGCGTCGCAAATCTGACCCTTTAAATCCCTGTAGCTCCGAAAGTAATGATCGCAGATACCCTGTTACTTTTACAAAATTGCTTTACTATTAGCGTACTCTTAATTTATATACAATTTAAAAAACTGTCATCATCCCTATTGCGCCTCCCTCAATACTCCATTGGAACTATTCGTATTCTGAGACATGAGTTTTGTTCCGTAGTAAGCAGATGATGATGACAAAAGCGGAGCCATCGATAGGTATATTTTTTAGAATACCCAAAATTTTGTACAATGCTACGAACCTAATGGTTTGCAAGATGGTCTACTTCGTGGGTAGTTGAAGGAAAATTATGAACAATATAAGAAAAGCTGAAAACCTGACCTGTACCTCTCATGTAGTATCAAAATTTATTATTTTTAATAGTGTAAAATTTCTTATTACTTATTTCAAGGAATTTTTTTGCGAAAAATTCCGCACTTTTGAGATATAGCCCACTACTTCCTAGCCAGGGGCTTACCACAACCTTTTACAAAACCATCATGATATCTGTCCATCTTGTTTTAGGGCGTTAGTAATATTACCTCAGTAAGTAGAGGAGTACTTTTCATGAAAGAAGTCCCGCGGCTAAAACTTGAACTTAAAATTGACAGCGCCTTTTTCAAATGACAATATACCGCCATTACCAAAAGATAATGAGCGCCATTAATACATTAGCGCCGCGTCTGGGGCGAATGAAATTGGCGATGACGTTCAATATCGCTATACGAAACAATTCTGCGATAACCCTCAGGGTGCAAAATGTTGAAACATTATGGAATCGCTACGGATTTATGAGCTTGGGGTAGTAAAAGGTAGCTTTAACAACATTCACCAATTACAGATTTTCTATATCCTGGCCTCGACTCTTGCCAACTGGGTTCCCGGACGCTATAAACGAAGATGGCCGCCGGTACTACGACAACTTGATCAACGGCCTGTTGGAGATGGGAATCGAACCCATGGTCACCATGTACCATTGGGACTTGCCGCAGCGGCTGCAAAATCTTGGTAACTACAATTCTTTTTTACTGCAGGCTTAGGTCTCATATACTAATATTATAAAGTTGAAGAGTTTGTTTGTTTGATTGAACGCGCTAATTAATCTCAGGAACTACTGATCCGTTTTGAAAAATTCTTTCAGTGTTAGATAGCCCATTTATCGAGGAAGGCTATAGGCTATACTTTATACCCGTATTCTTACGGGAATGGGAACCACGCGGGTGAAACCGCGCGGCGTTTACTAGTCTAATAATAAAGGAAATTTAAAGCACTGCTTCGATGATGGTTGGTGGTGATAATATTATTCCAGGAGCGATGGCTTAACGTGCTTTCCCAGGCAACATTTCGGGGCTGTACTTTTTTTTTTAAATTTATTTTATTGATAAGATATAACAATTATTTAACATATCGATACTCTCGCCAAACTGTACAGGCAGTTTGTTGGCGAGTTGACGCTCATTATTCTAGTTATTATTTAAAAGTAATTGCTAAATCTAATTTTAATAACATAATTAAAACTAAGGTAACTTACGAATTTAATATTATAAAATGAAAAAATACAAAAAAAAATTACAAAAGGTGCAAAACAATTTCTATAAAGAAAATCCGTCAGTGATGGGGTCCCCAAGGAAAACTTTCTTTAATTTCTTCTTGAGGACTCCTTCACTGATCTCCCTTTCTTTTTTGAGCCACTCAATTTTATTATATATTTTGGCCACCATGTAGCCGGTAGTTCTTTCACCATAGTAGTTATTGGCTTTTGGCATGATATATTTTTTTTCTGTTATTTCTTACCATCACTGACTTCCCATCTCTAAACTAACCACTAGTCAAACGACGCAGCTACTACTAGATACCAAACAGATCTGCCCCCCCTAGCCAAGTGGCACGTCGATTCTCTTTCTACGATCGCTAACGCTTCAAAAACTAGAAAGATGTATGGGAAAGACAGATGTTGATCACGTGACCTGTCGATAGCAAATGTCATCCCCATACATCTTTCTATCTTTCGAAGCGTTAGCGATCGTAGAAATAGAATCGGCCTGCCACTTGGCTAGAGGCTTGATCTTATCAGAGCAGAATTTGCTTGTTTGCTACAAAATAAAATACAACATAAATGTTATTCATAATAATATATGATATAATAGATATGTAATCTCTCTTGAAGAACTATCACAGTTTATACTGTTCTTAAGCACTTAAAATATTTACAACCAAATATGTACGTCGCATGTCGGCATTAGACTTTGTTCACAACCCAACAAGATAAATTACATGCGAAAGTATAGGACTATCTGTTTGGTATACTATCTTACTTCCTACCCTACTAATATTATAAAGGCGAAAGTTTGTGTGTAAGTATGTTTGTTCCTCTTTTACGCTGCGGCTACTGAAGCGATTTGGCTGAAATTTGGAATTGAAATAGATTTTACTGGATTAACACATAGGCTACTTTTCATCCCGAAAAATCCATGGTTTCCGCGGGATTTGTGAAAAACTGGATTCCATGCGGACGAAGTCGCGGGCGTCCGCTAGTTTTTCCTAAACCGCATAACCGGTTTTGTTGAATTTTAGTATATAGATAAACTGAACCTTGGAGCAGATTTTTGTCTCCAAAATATAAATCTCTTGAAAGTATGAAGAAAAATCTTGAATTTTTCAAATTATATTTGAGAAAATTGGCGCATAAATATTATAAAATGTATTGAGAATTTTGAAAACAACCCTTAAGAGTTGAAACTGATAGAAAATTCGCAAAGTCACGTGTGTTCGTTAGATTCACTATTTATTTCCTTTTTAAAAACTTGAAAATTGACTTACCCAACAGCTATAAACTATAGTAGGCATAGAGAGGCGTGCACTTCATACATGCATTAAAGTACTGCATACCCTAAGAGTTGTTGTCTTAATGCTTATAAAATGAAGATTTTCCCATTTGGTTATTTTTTCTTACTAGTGTATACCCTGATCGACAACCTTATGCACGCTACTGACTACATATTTATTTTAGTTACTTTATAAACATGGCAACCAACTCAGCCATATCAAAGTGTATAAATAAAACTAAAAGTATTATGTAAGGGGTTGTGTTATTGTAAAATGGTCTCACAAATAACTCTCATATTCCATTTAAATCGCAAAGCAAACAGGCATATAGTATCCGATAAGATACAAATTTTGTTTGTCTATACTAATATTATAAAGAGGTAAAGTTTGTAAGTTTGTAAGTTTGTAAGTTTGTAACAATTTTTTGAAATGGGGTAATCTTCGGAACTACTGGTCCGATTTTAAAAATTCTTTCACCAGTAGAATGCTACGTTATCGGGGAGTGCTATAGGCTATATTTTATATTTCTATCATATATAACTACTGAGTTATCGCGGGTTTTCTCTTACAGGTCGGACCGAAAAACTTACTTTTTCGCATGCGCTGTCTCAACCATTGCGTATAACTGAAATAAATGTATGGAGGCTTTTTGAACCTTTAAAAGTTCTACAAAAAAGTCCGCGACACCATATATCTATCTTTTATATTTTAGCAGATATAGTACCTTTAGTACTTTAATAAATTATTTAAATTTTAAACTAAGGTTTACGTCATTATTTACACAACTAAACTTAAATCCTTATCAAAATAAATTATTTAATAATCACAAGGATATTATAGAGATAAGATTTGCCCTTTACAGTATGTTAATTAGTTATATAGTTTCGGAGATAATACAAAATTTCTGAAAGTCGCAAAAATGCCGCTATATGACGCCCCGCGGTTTCAATTACGTGGTTCCCGTTCCCGTGTGAATATGAGGACCAAACATAGCCTATGACACTCGCAAATAATGTAGCTTTCTATTGGTAAAAGAATTTTCCAAATCGGTCCAGTAGATCCAGAGATTACCCCCGACAACCACACAAACTTTACCTCTTTATAGTATTAGGATAGAAGTCGCTTGGGAAATTATAGTCTTTTGGTTATTGCACCACGCACAAAAGGCTGGACCAATTTTGCTGAGGGTAGGGATAGGATAGGGGTAGAGAAGGGGTAGGATAGAGGTAGGGTAGGGGTAATTTAGGGAAAGTGTAGGGTAGGGTAGGGTAGGGTACGGATAAGGTAGGGGTAGTGTAGGGTAGGGGCAAGGTAAAGGTAGGGGAAGGATATGGAACGTATAGGGTAGGGGAGGAGTAGGATAGGGGTAAGGTAGGGCAAGGTAGGGTAGGGGTAGAGTACGGGTAGGGTAGGGTTAGGGTAGGGGTAAGGTAGGGGTAGGGAAGAGTTAGGGTTAGCGGTAGGGTAGGAGTAAGGTAGGGGTAGGGTAGGGGTAGATTAAGGGTAGGGTAGGATAGGGTATGGATAGGCTAAGGGTAGGGTTAGGGTAGGGGTAAGGTGGGGGGAGGGTAGGGTTAGCGTTAGCGGTAGGCTAGGAGTAAGGTTAGGGTAGGGTAGGTTAGGGTTGGGTAGGTTTACGAACAGGGTAAGGTAGAGGTAGAGAAGTTTACATCAATTTTTACGCGGGCGTCCGCTAGTATAATATAATCACACGCACCTTCCATAAATAAACTTACATTAATTTATTTCATAGTCAAATACTTACCTATTTAGATGGATATTATAACACACCACATTTTATGACGACATACCTAGTTTGTGAACCTATGCTTCTACCTTATTTAGGCAAGTAAGAACATTTTATGCATAGGACGATTTAGGTTATGGACCATGGGCGTAGCCAAGATTGCATCCAGGGGGGAGACAGTTATATTTTAAATTGAGTATCTCACATTACTAAATTGATCCGACCAAATCATAGTTTTCCCGGCCGAAATCCAAACCGAATTTCAGCTTCAGCCTCAGTTTCGGTTTCGGCCGGTTTTAGCCGAAACGATTCTTTCTTAAGTAACCGGTCGCTCAGCTGGAGAGGGGGGAGGGGGGGGGCAGCTGCCCTCCATGCCCGTACCTCGCTACGCCCATGTTATAGACCCCACAAACTTCCTATATTCCAAAGCCACCACGGTCTAAACTCTGTAATTGGCTATAGTATGAGTCATCATCATCATCCATCATCATAATATCAGCCGATGGACGTCCACTGCAGATAAGAACCCTTTTGTAGGGACTTCCAAACATCACGCTCCTGAATTCCTAATCAGCGAATCCCTGCGACTCGCTTGATATCGTCATTCCACCTGGTGGGTGGTCGACTGCACTTTTTAGTGCGGGGTCACCATTCCAGCACCTTGTGTACCAAACAGCTTTTACTACGTGGCCCGCTCATTGCCAATACAGCTTCGCGAGTCGTTGCGGTGATTCCGGTCGGGTTCTACTCATTTCTGATTCGATCACTCGAAGATACTACGAGCTTAGCTCGTTCCATCGTCCGTTGAGTGACGAGTCTTCATATGAGGCACATAGTTAGGCATGGTAGGAACATGAGCTGACAAACTTTTCATAAAATGAGGTATAATCGGATGCAATATTTATGACTTCTCGGAAATAAACTGCGAATGCTATATGTATATTGCTTCAGTAGGTCGTACATGAAGTACGCTTCTGGTGGGAGGGAAGCACGCGCAGGGTAATGCTATTGGGCAGCCTAATGCACTGTCGCCGCGTTCCTACATTACAACGGACGCCCGCGACTTCGTTCGCATGGAATTCAGTTTTTCACAAATCCAGCGGGAACTATGGATTTTCCGGGATGTAATGTAGCCTATGTGTTAATCCAGAGTAAAATCTATTTCCATTCCAAATTTCAGCCAAATCGCTTCTGTAGCTGCAGCGTAAAAGAGGAACAAACATACTTACACACTTACAAAACTTTCGCCTTTATAATATTAGTGTGATGTGATAGATGCTACTGTTCACGACCTCTTGCTAGTCTTAATAAAGCTGCAGATGGATGGATGGACAGTAAGGTTTCATGTTTTCTTGAACGAATACTCTTTTGTTCATGAAACAATGAAATGTTTTATTTGCACTACCTATATTTTTATTGTCATTGTTGAGAACACCTGACAAATGATTGCATATTACTTGTAATAATAATTAATTTTATTGTGAAAAACCTATTTGAGTAACACGGTTGTGTTATACGGACGACGTCATAACGGCTGAACAAACAAAACCACTTAACAGCAGCGGGGGTAGTGCGGCAGACATAATAATTATTATTTTATTCTGTCATTCATAATTATCAACCCCTATTCGGCTCACTGCTAAGCACGAGTCTCCTATCAGAATGAGAGGGGTTAGGCCAATAGTTTACCACGCTGGTCTAATGCGGATTGGCAGACTTCACACACGTAAATAATTAAAAAATTCTCAGCAGGTTTCCTCACGATGTTTATCCTTCACTATTTGAGACACGTGATAGTAATTTCTTAAAATGCACATACATGAAAAGTTGAAGATGCATTACCCGGACCGGATTCGAATTTTCGAAGACTTATTTTCGAAGAATAAGAAGAGGGCATAGGGTTTTCGAAAATTCGAAGACCCTATGCCCTCCAGAATTGGGTGCAGAGGTCATATCCACTGAGCTATCACGGCATTTCTTTTATTTATTCTGAGCTTAGGGTCAATTGACACTATCGCGGATTGGAACGGAAGCGTCAATTTATACTCTGTACTCTATTAAATCTATGGTCAATTTCGCCTCATTGCGTGAAAAAGCGCGCGAATTCGCGAGACTGCTCACGAATGTTCTTCTCTCGTTTCCTGCACCGCTACCTTTCAAATTACTTCGCGCCTTTTCCCACGTCCCAAGGTGCTGGTCCCTTCCCGCACTATCGCAGGTGAACCCCCCACTGTCGATTGACTACATTTTGACGGCCTCCGTGGCGCAATGGTATGCGCGGTGAATTTACAAGACGGAGGTCCTGGGTTCGATCCCCGGCTGGGCAGATTGAGATTTTCTTAATTTGTCCAGGTCTGGCTGGTGGGAGGCTTCGGCCGTGGCTAGTTACCACTCTACCGCCAAGCGATTTAGCGTTCCAGTACGATGCCGTGTAGAAACCGAAAGGGGTGTGGATTTTTATCCTCCTCCTAACAAGTTAGCCCGCTTCCATCTTAGACTGCATCATTACTTAGCATCAGGTGAGATTGTAGTCAAGGGCTAACGTTTAAAGAATAAAAAAAAAAAACATCAAGCGAGTCGCAGGGGTTGGCTGGATGCAGGTGACTCAGGATCGTGATGTTTGGAAGTCCTTACCAAAAGGCCTATGTCCTGTAGTGTTTTATGACTTTTGTTACTTTTTTGGTTACAGGTGGCTGGGCCAACCCCAAGGTGGTGGAATGGTTCGAGGATTACGCGCGGGTTCTGTACAAATTGTATGGAGACCGCGTGAAGACTTGGATCACTATCAACGAGCCTTTCTCCATGTGTACACTAGGTATCGTTAATCTTTTTATCAGCATGATTTCTTCGATGATGACGGACGGAGGACGTACGGACAGATGGACAAGACGGAGGTTCGGGGTTCGATCCCCGGCTAGGCCGATTGATTTCTTAATTGTTCAAGGTTTGGCTTGTGGAAGATAACGAAACTCGCACTTGCGAGTTACAAAAATATCGTTACAGAATAGCCTAGCAGTACAGGCTCTATCAGCCTATTTACTAACTTAACATAAAGACGGAAATAACCAAAGATTCCCTCATAAAATATGTCAGCCAAAATGTACCTTAACTATATTCAAAAACAACGCTTACTATATGGCTGTAACGGCCTTTAATAAGCTACCCAGTAAGTTGCAAGCAATGCCTCTCCAAACTTTTAGGAAAGAATTAAATAAATGGCTGCTCGAACAGACTTTTTATAAAATAAATGAATTTACCAATTTCATGAAATAATGACATTATGACATAAGAAATTTAATCTATTCATTTTCATCATCGATTTATTTTTCATTTCCATATATCATTTCAAAGTTTTGTTCTGTAAATAGCAAAATTTTATTTATGGTTTATTATAATAAAAATTGATAATAAAAATTGTAATAAATATATGTCAAATTTAGGTTGAAATTTTTATTGTAAATTTTCACATCAAATATAATTATGTTATTAGGATAAATTATTGAAATTAATATTTTAATTGTAAAAATCTTGCATACTGTAATCATTTGAATGTCTAGGTAACTCAATAATTTTAAGACCAAAACATGTACCACATTCTAGCAAATAAATGATTTGATTTGATTTGTGATTGTATTATACGTACCACAGGATACGCTATGGTCGCCTTCTCAGCCGGTGTTACGGACCAAGACGTCGGGACGTATCTCTGCATTAAAAACGTCGTCATGGCACACTCCAAAGCTTGGAGGCTTTATGATCGAGACTTCAGGAACAAATTCGGAGGTAAGACACCGTTCATTCGTTATTTTCCTATTGCCAATTGCTTATTTGACTTTTTTATTGTATGTAATATTAAAAATATGCTAGGTAATAGAAGAGGAGCTCTTTCGGAGATACGGAACATCTCTGCGGCGATGCCGAGGGTCGCTCAAAAACCCTAAAGCCCACTCTAAAACTTATAAAAATGTCACATTGAATAAACAGAAGCTAAAGTTATAGGTATTTCAATAACACCATGGCTATTTTAAAAGTATTAGTAGAATAATTTGCATAAATTCCCATTGATACTACTCGTATTTAATGAAGTAGGTACTAATTATGATGCTTGCAAATTAGTACTATGAAATAAGAGGAAAGTCAAGTAGATTCCTATATGTAATATTATTCATGTAGAAACATTATGTATGTACTTGCAGTAGACCTAAATTGGCTTACCTTATCACAAAAATACATACTTACACGCCTGAAATAATAATAATTTCATACTATTTGTACACGTATACACGTATATTTTTATCCTTGTTCTATGACTATTAAGGCCGGTGCACACTGGCGAGCAGCAGCGTAATGACAAGATAATGTACCGGAAAGGTGACGTCATTTTAACACCAGTGTCGTCAACAATAATTTAATGATGGCAAATGGTGTACGATGCGCCTCGATTATATCTGCCGGCTTTTTCATGTGATACAGACGCTGTACTTTCTTTTATAAAGAAACAAGATTTGATTGTCTCACTGTTTGAACTGAATAGGTTTAGAAATTACTGGACTGATTTGAAAAAGGCTTTCACCCTCAGAATCTTATATTATCTTTTTTGTCTTATATAGGCTATGGTTTACTCCCGTCTACGCGGATGAAACCGTGGGGCGTCTGTTATTATTAATACTTTTATTCTATGCCATTTTCCATTTGCCTCAGGTCGGGTGGGCATTGCCAATCAACTTTTCTACCTAAAACCGGCAACAAAGGAAGATGAAGAAATAGCTTCGTTGGGCCATGAGTTTTTCGTGAGTTTACTTTTGTTTAATTTGGAGTTAAGGTCGGATGTTACATAATGCAATAAGTTTAATTGAGGATTGAGTAATATGGTTGAAGCGTAATTAACCGTCATTCTTGAAACAAACAAAATCAATATCAATATTTGACAATTAAACATGTTTAAGCGATTAGGTATTCGGGAGCGTAATCATCGTCTACTGCAATTACTGTTTTCCAATTGCTTGGTAGACGGTCGAGTCTACGAATTAAGAAGCTACGATATCTGACACCAAGACATCTAAATTATCTAAATCTTATTGCAATTTTGAGATTCGATGGCAGTATTTCTTCTGGTGTATCCTTTACGCCTAATATCACCTGATTTAAAACGGTCAAACCCTCCATAAATTGACTTTTGCTGACTTCCTCCCTGCCTTTTCTAAAAAGTTCGTTGAGATCGCGAAACGACTGTGCTGCTTTCTATCCATCCTTACTCGAAGTGGTTGTGCTAATAAATTTGATTTTAAACGTGCATTTTTCCAAAACAATGGAGAAAAACGTGATGATAATTATGCTGGATAATTATACATCAACCTATTGCAATCATTATGTCGGCAAAATCGGATTAGAAATAAAAATGAACCTAGAAAGCTGAATTTTGGATGTGACGTAGGAGAAAAAAGCTCATTTTCAAATTCTTGACCAAGATCTCCTATGTTCCACCATCTTAAAAAAAGGGTAGAATTCATAATTCAATTCTTTTTCAGTATGGCCTATATTCTCACCCCATGTACTCTAAAGAAGGAGGCTGGCCGGCTGGCATAGAGAGAGTCATAGAGCAGAACAGCAAGAAAGCTGGCTTCGCAAGATCTAGACTGCCGCCGTTTACTGATGAAGAAAAAGAAATAGCAAGAGGTAGGTGGTTATCCTGTGATTACGGATCACAAGGCCCTGGGTTCGACGCCTGGCTCGAACTATGTAATATAGAACTTTTCTTCTTATAAGACATTTTCAGTAATTCTCAGCACAGAGTTAAATGGTTGGTGGTGTTACAGCCCCGTGCCTTGGAGAGAACGTTAAATTTTTGGTCTGAATAATGTGGCGTTGCAGACAGAAGCGTAACTATCGTCGTATCAGCCTTATCAATGATATCTGTATCTACCTAGGCCTACAGGCCTCTTACGTGTAAAAGCAAAAATTTGTAAAATGTAATCCACAATCTTACTTCATTCATTGCTTAAGCATGCACCCAAAAGTTGAAAACATCCTACACATAAGCTAAGTCACTGTCATATTTATTTTAAGCGGGCATTTTTGTTTCTTTTGTGAGAAATCTTTACTCTTTATTAAATGAGCCCCCCCAACAAGTAATTTTGATACAAGCCACACTACGCCATTAGATGCAGCACACTGTTCATAATGAACTTACGTTACGCCTGCTTCTATTCATTGTCATAATAATTATTATTATTGTCAACAGGAGCATACGACTTTTACGGCTTTAACTATTACTCCTCCCGAATAATTCGAAGGCGCGGCGATGAAGAGGATTTGTTAGCTCGCTCCCCTTTCAAAAATATTAGAGAATTAAACGCCATATTGGAAGTTGATCCCACATGGAAGAAGTCAAGCAGTTTCTGGTTTTATGTAAGTCATATTTTATTGCTTCTTCTTTCATTTCATGCTATACTCCGCGCCACGAAACAGTCCCGTAGACGCATTGTCACTTGATAATGGCGGTCTTATTGTCATTTGTGTAAGGCACTGTCAATTTTAGTTCAGGTTTTAGCCGCGGGACTTCTTTTGTGGCGCAGAGTCTACTAATTTCAATGACCCTGGCCAAAAACTGACTGACTGACTATTTGTATTACATTTTTTGCCGAACTCTCTGGCACAGTTGGTATTGCTGTGGTTCTCAACGGTGGTCCTGGGTGGGTGGGTGTAGGATTTTATATTTCCTAAATTGGCTCAGGTCTATTCACTAATTAGGTCTTTAAACATATTAAAATAAACATCAAATCAACTGAGAAATGTCATCTACTGTATGATACCCACGAATGGTTGCCAGTAGGGAGCTGATAGAATCTAACCTAGGGTGGTAAGTGATGATACAATCTAAGATGGAAGCGAGCTAACTTGTGGAGGAGGGTGAAAATCCACACCCTTTTCAGTTTCTACACGGCATCGTACCGGAACGCTAAATCACTTGGCGGTACGTCTTTGTTGGTAGGGTGGTAACTAGCCACGGCCGAAGCCTCCCCCAGTCAAAAAAATTTTAGTTACCATTAACGATTAGGCCGATTCTTAACTTTTTTTTATTTGTTTACAGGTGTACCCACCAGGCATGCGTAAACTGCTGTCGTGGGTAAAGGATCAATATGGGGACGTTGAGATTGTGATCACAGAGAATGGATACTCTTCTACAGGCACTGAACTAAACGACATTGACAGAATCAAGTATTACAGAGATCATTTAGAGCAGGTGAGATAATACGAGCATAATTTCATTTTGTGACTTGTTACCTTGAGGTTAAAGCTTATCTAAAGCAGGGTTTCTCAAAGTGAGGTACGCGAACCCCTAGGGGTTAGGTAAGGGCAGGGGGTTCGCGACAAGATTTACGTAATGGTGGCCTGATAAGTGATACCGAGTCAGAATTAAGGTTAAAATTGTCCAAAATTACTCCTAACATTGAATCCATTTGCGACAAGAAACAAGCACACCCATCACATTAATATTACCAAGACATTTGTTTTGGTACTTTATGTGTTACCTTTTTTTCAAATAAAAACCTTATTTTCTTCAACAGTTAAATTAAATTATCTAAAAATCATTAGTTTGTGGGGTTCGTGGAGTCGAAAGTTTGATAAATTAAATTAATTAAATAAAGCGATAAATTAAATTTTCACCTATTAGTACTAGTGTGTGTATCTTCATCGTCTTCATCATTATCAGCGGATGGACGTCCACTGCTGGACATAGGCCTCTTGTATGGACTTAACAAAACGGTCTCGAGCCGCCAGTATCCAGCGGCTCCCTGCAACCCTCTTGATGTCCTCGGTCTAAATAGTGGGGGGCCGACCAACACTGCATTTTCTGGTGCGGGGTCGCCAATCCAGCACCTTGGGACCCCAATGCCTATCGGCTCTTCGAACTATGTGTCTTGCGCATTGCCAGTTCAGCTTTGCGATTCGCTGAGCTATGTCAGTGACGAGATCTGATTCGATCACGCAGACATTCAACAACGTTATCATTATCAACCCATATTCGGCTCACTGCTGAGCTCGAGATTGCTCTCAGAATGAGAGGGGTTAGGACAATAGCCCACCACGCTGCCAAATGCGGATTGGCAGACTTCACACACTTAGAGAATCAAGAAAATTCTCTGGTATGCAGGTTTCCTCACGATGTTTTCCGTCAACATTTGAGACACGTGAAATATTTAATTTCATAAAATGTACGGACCGGACTCGTACCCACACCCTCCGGAATCGGAGGCAGAGGTCATGTCCACTGGGCTATTACGGCTCTCAACGTAATCACTCAACGACGTAACACTGTAGGTATAATATACTCAGAGCCACAATTATCCGCCCTCTTTAATATGGCACGAGTATATTAAAGTGGGCGGATAATTGTTCCTTTGAGTATGTAATGTTGTTGATTTAATTTAATTTCACTGTTTCTCAGGTGCTGCTAGCAATACACAAGGACAAGGTCAATATCACGGGGTACACGGCGTGGTCTCTCATAGACAACTTCGAATGGAATGAGGGTTACTCGTACGTATCACACTAGCCTACCGCCCCGCCGTAGTTCCCATTCCCGCGAGATGAAAAATAAAGTGGCTTTCTAGTGGTAAAAGAATTTCAAAATCGGTTCAGTAGATCCAGAGATTACCCCCTACAATACCACAAACTTTAACTCCATAATATTTACTTGACCAACGTTATATAACACCACCAACTGCTGGCTGAGAAGTTTTACTTCTATATTTCTTAGAAGAATGGCTCAGTATTACATAGCACAACGTCTAGGCCAAATACTATCTAGAACCCAGAACCTCGTGATCAGAAGTCATATAATATTAGTGTTGTTATATGAGAGTTGACTAATAGTGCTTACATTGCAGAAAGTACTCATTAAAAAGTACCTACATAGTATATTACAGAATTACCTAATTTTTAATCATTGTTAAATTAGAATTATCAAGTAATTAGATTTTTTTTCGATATAAGTAAATTGCCGGGTAGTTAGATGGCCAGGGCCGTGATTGGGCATTTCCTTTTATAACAACATTGGTCGTCTAAACTAAACCATTTGACGGATTGCAACATACGAGTTGCAAGAGTGGTCCTCTCAGTTATCGGCGTTATTTCTTGTAAATATATCACATTGTTTATTGATTTATTATAACAAATAACTTTATATTTTCAGAACAAAGTTCGGACTGTACGAAGTGAATTTCAATGACCCAAAACGCACGCGGACGGCGAGAGACTCCGCCAAGTATTACAAAAACGTGATCAAAACTAACGATATTGAAATACCAAAGAGTTTTAACATTATCTCTGATGAATTGTAAAAAGTAATGTTTTATACAGGGTGCTGGGGAGTATTTACCATAACTTCAAGGTGTTGACAAGTCCACTTAGAGGAGCCGAACTGGATAGCTAATATTTTTTAACTAATAAAAACTTTTTGTTTTTATACAAATTAATTCAAATAATTCCGGCTTTACATGTAACTCACGCCTTTATTATAATATGGCTACGTCATATTTATAAGGACGCGTATATCTATTTACAAAAGAAATATTATTTACTCCGAAAATATTAAATTTAAAACACATGTTTAAGAGTATTTATGACATGTTATTTGAACATTTTTAATTAATTTTCGGTAAAGAATATAACCTCAAAGTTATGGGAAATACTCCCCAGCAACCTGTATAGTCCAATAGCATGTTATGGTCAGACCATCGTTTATAAAAGCTGACAGACACTTTCGTGGCAACCGTCCGCTGTTAGGTTTAAAATCCTATAATGCCTTTATGTCCTCTAACGGATGGTTACAACAAAACTAAGAGTCTGGCGACTGGAGGAATGGAATTTAAAAAAAATACGTCCATACTTTGACAATTTGAGGATCCGGTCTCTTAAAACCTGCTACTTTCCAAATACACGACAGTCTACACACCGTAATTGTCTACATACTTACTTACCAGGACCAAAGGCTGAAAAACTTTCAGTCTTCCTAAACTGGCGCATGTCTAGCTCCCGCAGACTCTTGTTCCATACGTAATACAATTGTATACATACCCCGGTACTATTTATCCCAGTGCCACTCTTTTGAGTTAAATTAATATTGGACTATGCAAGCGAAGCTTTCATCTTTGATTGCTTCACTTACCATCAGGTGAGATTGTAGTCAAATTCTAACTTTTAAGGAATAAAATAAAACATCACGGTCCAAAGTTGCCTACCGTACTTATCTATGGTATTTATGGTCTGACAAACTCTCAGCTTTTGTAAAAATCAGGAAGATCTGGCGATCACATGGTCATTATTTACAAAAAAAAATCTCGCCATGTTTCGTAAAAAGGAGGAACTAATTTCTTCTAATAGCATAATAGGGTTGCAATGGAAAAATATTGTTTTGCCAGTAGCCAGGGTATTATGAAATAAAAAGTATTTGTAACTAGTTATAGTAATAGTAACTTTATTAAGTTCCTAAGTTGTAATATAATAAATGTTATATTCACGACAAATTGTTTTTTAATTGATATAACACCCCAAGTTTTGATGAACCAATGAAATAAAGCTTAAAACTTGCTTCATTTGCCTACAAGAACCGTATGGAAATGGGGTCATTTGGTTTTGAATGATGCTTGTTTGTTTAAGTAACAGACAAAAAAAATATAAGCAGAAAGGAAATCATTCACGCTTCATACATTTTTGGGCTTTTTTGAAACTGAAAAATTACATGAATCGTTAGAACTAGTCATTTCAAATGACTAGTTCTATAAAAGCTAATATCGCACAAAAGTTATCGGATGGCTCTGAATCAAGTTATAGAGGTTCGATAATTCATCATTTTTATACATTTTTTCGCTTTTCAAATAGCCTGCCAAGTAAAAAAAGTATGAACTGCCCTTTTGGAGTAATAGTCAGTAAAACACAAATGTTGTAGGATTACTATGAACCAAGTTAAACATTTTGTAAGTGCCCAATCAACTAAATGGTTGATTTGATACGTATCTCGTGGCATAAACGTTGTATTTTTTTTATTCTTTACAAGTTAGCCCTTGACTATAATCTCACCTGATGGTAAGTGATGCAGTCTAAGATGGAAGCGGGCTAACTTGTTAGGAGGAGGATGAAAATCCACACCCCTTTCGGTTTCTACACGGCATCGTACCGGAACGCTAAATCGCTTGGCGGTACGTCTTTGCCGGTAGGGTGGTAACTAGCCACGGCCGAAGCCTCCCACCAGTCAAAAGTGCTATTGAGCTAACTAACTTTTTTAGAAAGACTTTAGTCCGTAAAGACTTGAAGGGTAAAGAGAAAGCTTGTTCTATTGTTTGGTAAAGATTGATGGAAGATGACTTAATATATAGACGAATAGTATTGATGACGACGATGTACGGTGCTATATACGTTTCGGAACATCATACGTTAAACTGCGCAATACAAGATTTTAGATATCAACGGCAACGTAGGAGCGCGGCGAGAGGGATTCGCTGTACGTAAAACTTGCCCGTAGCGACACCCGCGTTTCATTACCACATGATTGGAAAAGCTGACCCGGTCCAGGGTTAGAAACTTGGGTCAGGCCAAAAAAATACAAATGGCATATCATTGATAGGCTAATACGGTAGCTATCCTCAGGCAAGGATAAATAATGTATGTAACAATTGATTTTGTTACTTTTTCTGTTTTTTATTATGAGTAGATTAAGAATAAATAAATAGTATTCGCATTATCAAAAGGAAAATAGAGTTTAACGATCTAACGATCTAACGACCTTCTTCAGTAGCGATAACATCAATACAGGGGATCCTTACTACTCACCTATCTACTTTATCTCTTATCAAAGTGCTAAACGGATCGTAAAACGTGTTGGTTTTCCTATATTCTATTATCTAAGGTTAAAGATAGGTTATTTATTGATCATTGACTTTTCTTTGTGTGATATTGAAGGTCAGTTAAGGTTTAGACGAGTCAATCATGTTACTTGATAAGATTGGTTACCTAGAGGTAGTAGGTACCTTTGTTACATTTTATGTTAGCTAGGTATTGGTCTATAGCAGCGTTGCCATGCGATTTTAAAATCTAAATTAAATGTTTTGCGCGGGACAGGCTCAGTCCCGCTTTTCGTGAATAACTCACCCGTATGTGCAGTGTACTGAAAAGGCGCAGGGAATTTATTTAACGATATGGTAGGAAAGTAGGGTAAGTTTGTTCTTATGAAGTTGGGTATTTTAAAGATAAAATTACTTTTCAGCTTCCAATAAATACATACTATAGAAGATTTCCAGAACTATATCACAGTTTTAAAATCAAAATCAAAATGGAAATCAAATCAGCAGCTGCAGGTAATATTTTACCACACAATTATTATTTCAACTTAGTCATAAGTCAATGCAGAACACTCGATTCTTAAGCGGTTTACGCCTGACTTGCCAAATAAATTTTTATCGTTAATAAAATAATAATCAGTTAGTTACTAATCTAGTGTAGTACGGTGAATACATTCTTGTAACAAAAGTATTTATTATGAAGTGTAATTATATACTCGCATTCAGGTTAGTACAGTGCTGTAACTGCTTTCCGTTGGTCTAATGGTTTGCCTATGTGGTTTAGAATCACCAGGTCCTGGATTCGAGTCTTGGATCGAGCTGTGAAATACTGAGAAGAAAATTCCTGGAGTTGGGAAGTTGGTGTTCAATCGCTGTGCCTCGGAGAGCACATTAAGTTTTCTGTTACGGTCATTACCATCAACATTTGATACTGATTGTCAAATTTCACCCTAAAGGCAGGCGTCCACTGATCCGCATCGTACGTATCGGACGCATCGTATCGAACTGATTTTAGTATTCTTTGTTTAGAAAGACATACAAGTGCGTCCACTTATCCGCATCGTACGGATCGCATCGATCGAACGGATTTTAGCTACAAAATTTATCGAATCCAACGGATCCAAGGCACGGATGAAATATCATAAACCTCCCAACTCCAGGAAACTCTGGCTTTTCCGTAAAAGAAAAACGATAGGGTGTAGACCACACGACTTAAGTGAAACTTCTTTAGCCCTCCCTCTCAACGTTCGCCCGATTACTCTTTTCGTAACTTTTTCCCACGTCAAGCGTGAATAATTTTTACTTTAAAAATAGCCCAGTGGATATGACCTCAGCCTCCGATTCGGACGATGAAGGTTTGAATCCGATCGGGGGCATGCATCTCCAACTTTTAAGAAATTAAATATCTCAAACGGTAAAGGAAAAACACCGTGAGGAACCTGCGTACTTGATTTTTCGTAATTCTCTATGTATGAAGCCTGCCTCCCCGCATTTGGCCAGCGTGATGGAGTAAGGCCTAACTCCTCTCATGGGTCGTTAATAATGATGATGATGATGATGATGATGATGGTGATGACATGAAAGTTCATTCAACATTTTTTCAGTATTTTAGTGGGTACGGCGTACTGCAGCCGAAAGTTTCCCCCTGGCTTCAAGTTTGGCGCCGCTACAGCTGCATATCAAATTGAAGGAGCTTGGAATATTAGCGGTAATTTGTATAAAACTCTCTTATAACTAGCTCACATCCCATAATTTTACCTGCGTAGTTCCCGTTCCCGTTAGAATACGCGGATAAAATATACTTAGCCTATAACTCACAAACAAAGTGGCTTTCTAGTGTTACCACTAGAGAGAATTTAAAAAAAAAAACATACATACAGCCGAACGTAGAACCTCCTCCTTTTTGGAAGTCGCTTAAAAATTATATGAAATCAACTCGGACCCAAAACAAAAGAATAGTGACAAGACTTCAGAGAAGGAAGCTAACTCACAACGATTCGGCGAGTATTTTTTTTTACCTAAAAATACATTTTAGAATCAACGATCATCGAAACGAAGAAATAGGTGTGTTTTTTTAACAAAAAATATTTTTTTTAATTAACATATGCGTTTGTAGAAAGGTGATTAAAGGTTTGCACGATAGCCTTGTCACATATAATGAAAATAATACCATAAAACTGAGAATTATCTACTGATAAATCTATTTTTGCTGCATTATGATAATTATAACATTATACTGATAAGAGTGCTCCACATTAAGTACGCGTGTGTAATTACAGATAACTACAGATATGATCTGCATTTTAAGAGTTCTGTTGGAAAATATAAATGTCACATAAGCAATTCTAATATATAGAAAAATAAATATAGAACCTCCAGGTTCTATATTTATTTTTCTATTGACTAACTTCAAGCAGGAGGAGGAGCAGTGCATTGTTCAACCGTACTACTGGGACCTATTGCACCCAACAGATCTATAAAGTCGATTGGGCAGTGCACTTTGCTATAAGTCAGCCACTGGCGATCAAGTAATCTCACATGCCTGCAGCGCTAACGGCTTGACGTCCGATAAAACTGATCATATGTTGGTCGCTATGTGCTTGACATCATGCGTACCAACACACGATCAGTTTTGTCAGCTGTTTAATTTATTTTGACCATGTGTAACACAAACGTACTTTGTTTACCATGATATTTAACTGGTTACTAGCCATTTTTTTTTTATTCTTGACAAGTTAGCCCTTGACTACAATCTCACCTGATGGTAAGTGATGATGCAATCTAAGATGGAAGCGGGCTAACTTGTTAGAAGGAGGATGCGAGTCGCAGGGATTCGCTGGATGCAGGCGACCTATGAACTATATGTCAATACGCAATAAATCCACAGACAAATCGGAGAGCATCTGGGACGTGTTCTCCCACGAGCGGCCCGGCGCCATTGTCGATGGTTCCAACGGTGATGTAGCGTGTGACAGCTACCACCAGTGGAGGAGGGATGTGGAAATCGCCTCCGAGCTCGGCCTACACTTTTATAGGTAACTTCTCGACCGCTTTACGATCGTGTGATCGTAGCCGCAAATCTGACCACAGCACGACCTTATAGCTTTTACGACCAAGATTATCGACATGTAGTTGCGGCCGTACGTGGCTTTACCCCAAGTGGCATAACTTTAAATGCGATTGTGGGAGTAATCGCGTAACATCATCGGATCCGTTTGACAGCCAATTCATTCCATTATTGTCAAACTGACAGTTTTCCTAGGGTTTTGTCATTTATTTGACGTGTATTTCATTAAACGGAGCTGTCAAACGGATTCGATCAAGTTACGCAATTACTCCTCGTAAAAAAGGAGTCCATAAATTCATCGTCATCATTGTCAATCGATGGACGGTCTCTGCTGGACACAGGCATTAGCATTCCTGGCCTGCATCATTGTTCCTGGTAACTGTTAGCTAATCATAAGTTACTTAATTGAAAGTTTTTCTTTCGCCTCAAATTCACCTATTTATCGCTTATAATATGTCGTGGCACCACAAATCTCAAAATTCCTGTTCTTAAGATATTTTTGAAACGAAGTTACACATCCCGCGTTGCGAAAGGGGGCTAGACGAAATAAACTAAGACCAAAAAGTTGTAACGACACTTTTTACCCGACTGCGTAAGAAGGAGGGTAATGTTTTTGCTATAGTTGTAAGCCATGACCTGAAGACAGCTAGTGAGCTCCAGGGTCTTCAATTGGCCCCCCATCCCCAAAAGGACTCCCGACCCCAAAAGGCCTCCGACCCCAAAAGGCCCCCGACCTCATTTGCTTGTATTGGACGGCACTTATAGTTTCACATGCATCGTGTTCTTAGTCATCAGTTTTATTGACTTCTTATTTCAGATTTTCCATATCATGGACGAGGCTGTTGCCAAACGGGTTCACAAATCACGTCAGCGAAGACGGCAAGAGGTACTACAGCGACCTCATAGACGCTCTCCTGGAGAAGGGAATCCAGCCTGTTGTCACTTTATACCATTGGGATCTGCCGCAATCCTTGCAGAATTTAGGTTAGAAATGAGTTTTTAAATTAAATGACAAGTTAGCCCTTTTATATAGTATATAGTAGGTACAAACCTACCTATTTACACACAAACTTTCGCCTTTATAATAAATAATAACAGAACAAGAATGAAGAGCCGCAAAAGAAAATGCTGTAATCAGTAAATGGTACAGGTATGCTTCTCTGACCGAGAGTTAAATATTCGCCCCTTTTGTCGTGGAGATTCTTTGAATGGCCAAAGTCGCAGTGCTAAAAAATATCTCCGAATTATTTCACGACGGCTAGTTACCTCGACTAGTAAAGGGCTTGGCTCATTTAGCGCAAAGGATCAGCCTAGTTATCCAACGCGGAGATGCAGCCAGTGTCATCACTCCACGTGGGCATGATTTGTAAGAGTTTAAGGATAAGTCAGCATATGTGTCTTTCTCAATAAAAAATCTTTAATAGAAAAAACCAGAAACATTATGACTAATTGTTTTTAGGAGGATGGACCAACCCCTTGATAGCCGACTGGTTTGGCCAATACACCCGGGTAGCGTATACCCTGTATGGCGACCGCGTCAAGACCTGGATAACCATTAACGAGCCCGTCATCTACTGCCAAGCGAGCTACGGCTCCGGGTTGCACGCCCCTGGCATCATCAGCATAGGATTGGGCGGCTATTTGTGCAGCAAGAACTCTGTGCTAGCACACGCTAAGGCATGGAGGATATATGATGAAGAATTCAGACCTAAATACAAAGGTATTTGTTACTTACTAGACGTACCAACTATCAGCCAACATTAACAGCTCATACTTATTTGGAGGTGACTCAACAGCGTGAAAGGTTTTCCCTTAAACTTATCGATCGCTTAAGCTCGATCTACAAGGGTTTTCAACGCAGACGAATTCCATGTTGCCCTATAATATCTTTCAATGAAGAAGTCCCATTAAAATTGGTTCACCCGTTCCAAAGATCAGCTCGAACAAACTGACAGACAGACGAAAATATAAATAAAGTTTCTTTACGCACCAAAGCTTACCAAAGCACGTCTATATTAAATACAGTTATTTTGAAATCATAGACAAACACTTAGTATTGGCTAGCAGACGCCGGCGGTTTAACCCGCGTAGTTCCTGTTTCCGTGGGAATACGGGGCTAAACTAACTTGTCTATGACACTAACGAATAACGTAGCTTTTTATTGTTAAAATTTACAATTACAACCTAAGAAACTTATAAATAGATCAACATCATCATCATCATCATTAACAATCCATTTGCTCAATGTTGAGCTGAAGTCTCCTTTCAAAGTAAAAGGGGTTAGGCCAATATTGTTCAGCACGCTGGCACAATTAGCAGACTTCAAACACGTAGAAAATTATGAAAATTCTCAGGTATGCAGATTTCCTAACGATATTTTTCCTTCACCGTTCGAGACACATTTAATTTCTTAAAATGCACATACCTAAGAAGTTGGAGGTGAATACGCCGGACTGAATTTTAACCTACGTCTTCTGGATCGAAGGCAGAGGTCAAATCCACTGGGCTATGACGTCGTTAGTATATTATGTTGGTATAAAAATATATATTTCCACAGGTAAAGTCTCTCTAACCAATCAGCTCACGTGGTTTGAGCCAGTCACCGAGGACGAACAAGAAAGTGCTGATCTGGCTCTACAACTCTGGGTAGGCATTATTATTATTTTATAAATGTTACTAAATTCTCGTAAGTGATATCTACTGGCTACTCTGTCGATAATATTGATTATAGTTTGCTCAGCTTAACTTAATCCTTAAGTGGACTACAAAGAAATAATCTGTTAAAATTGCTTTAACTTTTGTTTGCTTGTTTTTTTTGTTTCCCGGTCGACTCTGGTACCCCCTAGACGGGATGATGGAAGAAATTTCTTAAATAGCTTATAGGCTAATCCAGGACTGAGTTTTCTATACTAATATTTTATACAGGTAAATTTTATGGTGTACTAGGGTAGTGTAGTTTCTGAATCTATTGGACCGATATTGAAAATTCGTTTACCACTTGAAAGCCATGTTATTTGTGAGAGGTTATCATTTTATCCCCGTTTTTTTACGGGAACGGGAACTATGTGGGTAAAACCGAGGGGCGTCGGCTTGAGTTTCATATAGAAATAGATTGGGCAGTACGGTCATGAATAAATATTTTTATACCAAGGAAACAAACAAACAATTTTTTTATTTATTAATTTACAGCTTTTTATTGAATAAAATGGATTTAATTGAATTTGATTTACAGACAGGCATATACGCACACCCAATATTCTCAGAGGAAGGTGGTTGGCCTGCGGAGTTAGAGAAACGAATAGCAGAGAAGAGCAGACAAGAAGGTTACCCAGTCTCCAGGTTGCCACCGTTTACGGAGGAAGAGAAAGAATTTGTCAGAGGTTTGAGATTTATTTCAAAATACATATTTCATTTTCCATTTTTTTAACTACTTTGCGTATGCCACCAGGGCAAGGCTCTCCCGTCACCCCCATGCTACGCCACTGGTGACCAGGGAGGTTATTCTGTAACGATATTTTTTTTTTTTTTTTTTTATTTATTTTGTACCAATAATAGTAACACACAAAAGTAAAAAAGAAAAACAGTGAACAAGGAAACACTTATCTCTATAAGAGATCTCTGCCAGTGACCCTTGGCAGTGGGAGAGATTTTAAACAAAAGAAATGGATAGGTACAACAGAAAAAAAGTGAGAAAACATATTATACTTAATACATAAATAATAAAAGTAAATAATATTAAATACATTAAAAATAACACTAATAAATAAATTGAAATAAATATATAAATTATAACAGTACATATCAATACTATATATAAATAATAACTAAATAAATACATATATACATACATACATATAATATATCTATGATGATAAAGAAAGATAGTGTTCACGAAGTCGATGTTTGAAGGTATCAACAGATGGGTTTTTTTTGAAAATGGTATCAGGTAGTGAGTTCCACAGACGCGCTGCGATAACTGAAAAAGATTTAGCACAAAAAACAGTGTTATAGGGAGGCACAGATAGAGATTTTAATTTTACACACGAACGCACCGGTCTGAGACGGCGTGGGGATTCGCGGAAGAGCTCCCGCAAGTAGGAAGGAGAAGAGGTGTTTAAGATTTTGAACAGCGTCGTGAGTATATGGATATTCCGGCGATGACGAATAGGGAGCCACTTCAGTTTATTACGGAAATAAGAAATACGGTCGAATTTGCGCAATCCGTATATAAATCGGATGCACAAATTCTGAAGTCGATCGAGTTTGTCGAGTAGCTCCTCTGTCGCATCTAAATAACAAACGTCAGCGTAGTCAAGAATAGGAAGGAGAAGGGATTGGGCAAGTAAGATTTTAGTACGTAAAGGAAGAAAATTTTGGAAACGCTTAAGGGAATGAAGCGAAAAATGGATCCGCCTACTAACCTCATTTATGTGGCCAGACCACGATAAGTTACAGTCAATTTTCAGCCCAAGATTTTTTGCTGTATTTGATAAGGGTATTGGTGTGCCGTCATATACTATAGGAGATAAATTTTTAAAATGAATACGACTCCGTAATTGTCGACCTCCTATAATCATGGCCTGCGACTTTCCAGGATTTACAAGTAGGCCATGTGCATCAGCCCATTTCTTGACATTTTCCAAATCCACATTAACAATATCCACTGCCGAAACAAGATCCGTGACAGAAGCATGCCTATATAGTTGCAAGTCGTCTGCATAGAGGTGATAGTGAGAGGATATTACTTTGGTGATTTGATTTATAAAAATGGAGAATAAGAGAGGAGACAGGACTCCACCTTGGGGTACGCCAGCCGAGATGTCTGCCCACTCAGAAAGAGTTTCATCAAAACTGACTCTCTGCCGTCGGCCAAAAAGATACGACCTGAACCATTCAATTACAGGCGGTGAAAGGTTTAAAGAGTGGAGAATGCCGAGGAGAACATCAAAATCCACCGAGTTAAACGCATTGCTAAAATCAAGAAGTATGAGTACAGTCAGATTCTTGTTGTCCATAGCAATGCGAATGTCCTCGGTGACCTTGAGAAGTGCGGTGGTGGTGCTGTGCATTGGACGAAAACCAGACTGGTATGAACTCAAAAGATTATTGTGACAAAGGAAGAAGGAGAGTTGTCTAAAAACGGCATTTTCTAAGATTTTTGAGATAATGGGCAATATAGAAATAGGTCGATAGTCCGAGAAAGAGGAAGGGTTAGATATTTTAGGTAAAGGGATAACATGGGCTAGCTTCCACGCGGTAGGAAAACATTTAGAGGTCAGGGAAAAATTTAGCACATGGCTGATAATTGGTGCTATAGCCTCACTGATGAGGCTAAGCATGTCTCGGCTTATGCCATCACACCCAACGGCTTTTGTGGAGATGTTGCGGATTGCTTTTTTAACTTCATCAACTGTGATATCCTGAAAGATGAAGTCATCGCAATTGTGAATAACACTAGCCAAATTTTGAAGAGTTTGGGATTTAGTTGAGGAAGGGATTTTGATTGGAGGGGAGGAAAAGTGTTTATTTAGGGAGTTAATGTCTACAGAAAGTTTGCAGGGAACAGATGATTTCCCAATTCCTTGAGAATTGAAAAACCTCCAGGATTGTGAAGATGAGGATTCTTTGATAAGGGAAAAAATATAACGGCGCTTCGCATCTCTGCACATCCTATTGCAGCGATTTCGCAATCTCTTATAGGCAGCTACATTGTCATCGCTGGGATACTTTTTACAAAGACCTTTTGCTTTGTTTCTTTTAGCCATGAGCTTTTTAATTGTCGGAGTAAGCCAAGGGGCCGGAAAATGTTTGACTCTTATACGTTTAATAGGTGCATGTGAGTCAAATAATCGTATAAGAGTCGAGCTAAGTATTCCAACCTTGTCATCTACAGACGATGCACTGTACAAAGGTGACCAGTCGAGTTTTGATACATCATCATTAAAAGAGGCAAGATCAATCCCCTTGTAATTCCGTCGCAGAATAATCTTACTTTTACGTCTAGGTAATGATAAATTATAACTTAAAAAAAGGAGGTCATGGTAAGAAAATGGAGCTGTTAATTGACCGTGGACAAGAACTTTATCAGGTTTGGAAACAACAATGAGGTCCAGTAGAGATGGAGTGCAATGCGGGGAAAAATGAGTAGCAGAAAGAGGTAGAATTTTCAGGTTCATTGAAGATATAATAGACTTCAATTGTAGAGATCGGTGGTCATTTTTCAATAAACAAGTATTTAAGTCTCCCATGATAATTATGTGTTCATAGGAAGGGCTCAAATCGTCGAGTATATTATCGAACTCATTAAAGTAATTAACATTCATAGAAGGACTGTAGACAACCCCAAGAAGAACTTTGGTATGATGAGAGGAAATTTCTATAAATAGGTACTCAAAGTTCCCCGAGTAAGTACTAGGCGACTGAGTGATCACGGTAAAAGTGATGTTATCTTTGAGGTACATGCATACACCTCCTCCGCGTTTGCAGTTTCTGTCATTGCGAATTAGTGTAAAACCTGGAAGGGTGTATAGAGAAGTAGGAAGGGAAGGTTTTAGCCAGGATTCAGAGATCAGAATTCCATCCACCTGAACGTCACTAAAAGATGCGAGAAGATCAGAAAAATGTGCCGGAATACTCTGTGCGTTAATGTGTGCAAAATTGAGACAGTGAGAATTATTTACTAGGAGAGATTTCAGTTTGGCATCCAGCGCACCTGTAGAACTATCACTATTGAACGATAAACTACTGGCAGCACTATGAAACTCTTCGTTGTCAGAAGAACAGGAAAAATAATCATCATTAATAATATCAGTAAAATCTATCATTATTAATAAAATATATAATATAATATAAGCTAATAAACTAAAAAAATATAAAATACTTATAAATAAATAATTATATATTATTACTTATTTAAAAAAAAAAAATAATAATCAAAACTGCAAATTAATTAAAAAACATAAACTTCCTACACTGACTGGCAAGAGTCACAGGATAACAATAGTATAATGTAAAAAACAAATATATATATCAATCTTACGCAATCTTACGAACACAAAGTAAAAGAATTGATAATAAATTATACGAGTTAAGACAAACGCACTTTACACCGTAGACTGAGAAAGTCCGCGCTATACACTGCCGATTCAGAACGTGACCTACATGTCACTGTGACAGCGTTTTGGTATGACGTTAAAAATGTCAGTTGTCACTGTCAATCAAACGAAGTTAAATAAAAATATTGACTGAAAAGTTATTGTCAGATAATGTGATAAAATACTTTATAAAACTGTGCTTTCACAAAAATAAATTTAACTACCGGCCATCACAAGAAAAATATACGCTATTTGCCAATCTGGGCAGTGTATAGTGCTCCACATAAGATCCAGACATCTTACTATTGCCCGACTACTTTATTTGGCTGTATTTTTATTACCACGCCGAGTTGTTCTTAATAGCTTAGGTTCCTGAGAAGCAGTATCTTGCGGATATTTACTAATAATCTGCTGTAGTTCAGACAAAGATAGTAAAGATAGTTTTATCCGGGAGGGCGACTATTATCACACCATCAGACGACCAGCAGTTCTTGATGCCGAAATGTTTCCGAGCTGCAACGAACGTCTCCTGTCTTGGCTTCGTTAAAAATTCAGACATAGTAACACCGGAACCTTTGAGAGCCGTTTTTGCATTCCAAACAGACGATTTATGCTTCATATTAGAGAAACGGACTAAAATTGGACGGTGTCTGTCCTTCTTCACACCAAGCCGGTGGCATGCCTCAATGCAGGCATCATCAATACAGGGCAACTTTAAGTGATTATGAATCAGCCTGGAGATTTTACTCTCGGTGTTCTCGCTGTCATCCTCTGGTACACCATGAAATAATAGTACTGTTCTACGAGAGTGCATCTCATGCTTGTCAAAACCAGCTGTTAGTAGTTGCACTTGCTGCTGCAACATAGCAAGTGTCTTCCACATCAGCTCCTTGAAAATGGTGTAGTCGGCACTCAGTGAAACTAAATCGTGGACTTTGCTACATGAAGACTTGGACTGTTCAAGTGCAGTGTCAAAGTTATCCATCCGTGATTTAAATTGTGATATTATTTGCTCCATGTTCTTACTAAGCTGACTGTGCAGGTCCATGTTGTTGTGAATACTTGCTGTAGTGCAGTAAATTATATGTGCCAGGCAGTGCAGGTACTAGATGAACAATTTACTATAACATTTACACTTTTTTACTATAAAATAAAAATAATATTTAAATAAAACAAGAGCAGTAAAAGTTAATGATGTTGTTTTACTCCTACCCACATGTCAAAAAGTCATTTTTATCACTTCGTCAGTGTCATATCATAGAGGTGAATTCGAAACTCGCACTTACGAATTATACAAAACACCTTTAGCCACTACACCATAAAGGCGAAAGTTTGTATGGTTGTATGTTTGTTTGGATGTTTGTTACTCTTTAGCGCCGCAACTACTGAAACGATTTGGCTGAAATTTAGAATGAAAATAGATTTTACTCTGGATTAACACAAAAAGCACCCCATGATTTTTATTTCGAAAAAATCTTCGGATTTCCAAGATTTGAGAAAACCTGATGATTTTGATGGTATGAATGTTTGTTACTCTTTCACGCCACGGCTACTGAACCGAATTACTATTACTTTTACATTTAATTGAAATTTGAAGTAAAGATAGATTATAGTCTGGATTATCGCATAGGCTGCTTTTTATCCCGGAAAAATACTTGGTTCCCGCGGGATTCGTGAAAAACTAAGTTCCACGCGGACGAAGTCACGGTCGTCCGCTAGTTATAACATGACAGAGATGGATGTTTTTTCAGGTACATATGACTTCTTCGGTTTCAACTTCTACACCGCGCGAACGACACGCAAGGCGAAGGCAGGCGAGGAGGTTGGACCTTGGCCCTTTACTGGAGCTCCGGACCTCGGCGTCGTCTTGTCTGTGCGTGCTGACTGGCCTAGGGCCTCCGATTGGATTTTTGTACGTATGATTACTTTATTATATTACAGTTCCCGTTCCTATAGAAATTTATTTAATTGCCAATTTTACTCGATGGAAATGTCGTTTTATAATAGTAAAAAATCGTTTGGAATTGGAACAAACAAAAACGAATGTGTGGTCTCGGGACGCTTGACAGAAGTGATAACTTAAATCTGAGAGAAAGGGAAACGTTGCGTAGCGGCTTACCCTCCCATAATAAGATATCATTTCAAAAATCAAAAATATCAGTAGTCGACTTCGCGACTTCGCCCCCGTATAATTCAGTTTTTCACAAATCCTGCAGAGACCATGGATTTTTCCAGGATACAAAGTAATCTATATGTTAAAAAACTGTCCGCGTGAAACCCAACTCTACACCCACCCTTCCATACCCCTACTTATCTTTACTCCTACCCTACCTCTAACCTACCCCTACCTTATCCTACTCCAACCCCTACTAAATCTAAATCGGTGTGGAAACTTGTTTATCAGATCCTTTCCACAGAACAGCGTTACTCTCCTCTCAAAGACTCGGGCTATCAAAGGCCGGCGCCTGAAAGCCCCTAATGTTTTAGATATACCCCAAGGCCCTGCGCCTCCAGCTATCCTGGGTGAAGCAGCAGTACGGTGACGTGGACATCTTCATCCTGGAGAACGGCATCGCAGGACACGATACAGATCTGGACGACCAATACCGTGTCAAGTTCTATAGAGATCATTTGGAACAGGTATTGCCTCTGACGTTTTTCAACGCCACAGAATATTTTTAAGCAACCTTTTATTCGATCACGGCGGCCAATCTCATGTTGAGATTTACCATATACGCAGGAGATATTATAGTGCACAAGTGTGTGCACTCTCTTTCTCTTTCTCACTTTTATAGTCCGATGGGACGGCAGCCGATACGACCGTTGAGATCAGAAGCAGGAGCGACGGCCTTACGTGCTCTAGATATTTTTGGGTTTGACTTAATAACCCAAGTGTTCTCTGTGTGTGTGTGTACTTACTACAATATGGGTATCAATTTTAAGGTCATTACGAGGATTTTAAAATGGTATATTTTATATTATTTTATGACAAGTTAGTTCTTGACTGCGATCTCACATGATGTAAAGTGACGATGAAGTCTAAGATGGAAGCCGCCTTACTTGGAAGAGGTAAAAGTTGATTTTAGGGTGTTTACTCGGCATCGTACTGGAACGTTAAATAGCTTGGTGGTATGTCTTTTTCCAAAGAGTGGTAACTAGCCACGGCCAAAACTGTTTCGTATCGATGTTATAATATTGGTGTCGATTCTGTCGTCATAATAATTTGCTCGACAACTTATTGCAGGTGCTGTTGGCAATACAAGAGGACGATGTGAAGGTGTCTTGCTACACTGCGTGGACCATGATAGATAACTTTGAATGGAGCGATGGCTACAGGTGACAAGAAATTATTACTACTCGTTTAAGATACTTTAATGAATCACTTCAGAACCTTGACCCACGAATTTGCTGCAAATCGGGTTGGCGGGCGCAGTGTAACTTTCTCCATGTCAGTCAGTCTGTCTGTATGTCTGTCTCCGCTTTAGTCCAGATACTAATACTAATAGAAAGCTGTAAGTATAATAAAGTCATAAGATAAGAAGGTGCGTAAGTACTTCGACTTCTTCGACTTCGACGAATTGAGTGAATTAATTGGTCGATGACGTCAAAAATTGCAGTACAAAACTGTCATATGCTTAATAGCCTTCAGGCTTCAGGGTACGAAATTTCGAAATATTATGGAATCGCTACGGATTTAAGAGCTCGTCGTGAAGCCGCAGGTCATACATATACCCTTTAGGGCGGTACACAGCAATGCTGTTTGGCTACGCATGCGCATGTTGGGCGATACCTTTCACTCCTCTGATGCATTTAGTTATGCTGTAATTTATTTGGTCCTGGAGCGAATCTTCAAAGTTTGGGTTAATTTTGGAATAACATAATTTCTAAAGGGGAATGCCTTCCCGCCAGTACAACATCAACGCTCAGGAGCCAAGGTATACCCCCATATAAAAGTATATGGAGATGATAATATGTTTTAAGTAAGGATTTGGTTAAATAATAATTATTAGTTTGATTCTCAGCCCCGAAGTTGGAAAGTTGGTGGGGTTAAACCCCCGTGCCTCGGAGAGCACGTTTAGCCGACGGTCCCAGTCTCTAACATTAACATTCGATAGTTAGCCATTGATGATTTTTTTTATTGTCAAAAAGAATATTTACCATATATTTTTTTTTAAATTATGATGATCGTGCTTTAGTGGGATGTTAGGATAATCTAATGATGAGTATCATTATTGTTCTGCAGATCAAAACTAGGCCTCTACGAGGTGGACTTTGAGGCCCCGGCGCGGACGAGGAGGCCTCGGGCCTCTGCGCACTACTACAAGAGCGTCATCAAGTCACATTCTCTTGATGTAGATATAAATAATAAAATTACTGATGAATTGTATAACTTTTTGTTTATTTTTAGAGTTAGGATCCTAATACTAAAGCTCTAAATGCTGGCAGTCCGTTTGTTCGTATGTCACCAGACTGTATCATAACTAACGTATTTATGTTGCCGCTGTACCGAAAAGTACTGAAAAAAATATTATAAAAACAAAAGAACTGCTTAAATGTAATGAACTGAAAAGAGAAATCAAAAACAGTACTTGTAAAATATAGCAAATCTCGCAACTTAGTTGTTCTACTGTAAGAAGTTGTGAGATACATGTAATAATCCAAATCGGCCTTCTGTCTCAAGTTATTACGTAATAAGCAAACCTATAAAAACCATAAAGTGACCAACCATATCAATATTAAAAATCTTGTATATTTTAAATAACATATTTAAACTCTCTCGTCAAACTTTAAGGTATTTTCACGACCTTTTATTTGATACCCATATTGTTAGGGTGAGAGAAAAAAACCATCCAAGCTGAATTATTTATCATATTATGTAGGTATCATCAAAGATGTGACGCAGCAAGTATCTACCTAATTATGTCAAAAAGGCTAAAAGCTAATTATTATATTGTATAACAATTTTATAAGAGAGCCGGCATCGTCACCAAAACATCAAGTTTATGAAAATGGCTAATTTTGCACCTCAATAAAAACGGTACCACTTTTTATTTTGTACGATAAATAAAAAAAGAAAGCTATAATTTTAATATATGTTAGGTTAAGTAATTGTGCCAGTTTAGCAAACCAATAAAAAAAAAATAATTAGGTGTGTTATTTACATGTTGAAAAATAATTAGTTACTGACTGAATTACTTCAGTAATAGTTAAAGATAAAGTAGATGGGTTTAGTAGTGGTATCGAATTAGTTCAACACAAACCAGTTTAGACGCAATACCTATCGCTTGGAGACTCTTCCCCAGAGCGAAGATAGTACAGAGCCTGTAGCCAAGTGGCAAGTCGATTCTCTTTCTACAAACGCTAACGCTTCGAAAATTAAAAAAAATGTACGGGAATGACATATTCTATCGACAGGTCACGTGATCAAGTTTTCGATAAGATCTGTCATTCCCTTTACATTCATTCAGTTTGTAGAAAGAGAATCGAACCTGGCACAACACATAATATTCAATATTTATCAATTACCGTGAACGTATGATATATAATTCGAGTGAAATAATTGGTTGTTTGTTAACATACCTAGTATGTAAATTGTGAACTTTGATTGCTATAATATGGTACCACCTAGTTGCGTGGTAGTTAAGGATTCATTCTTATAAATCCGACAGAAAAGTGTAAACATTCAGTGTAAACATATAAGTATAGCAAGTTGTGTGTGTTTGTCCAATTCGTGGCAATGTTGTGCGTCACAGTATTTTGGTAAATATTTTTTTTTTCCAATTAAAATTTTAAATTATTTCAAAACAATATAATGACGTTAATATTTTGCTTACAATAAAAAGTACGTTAACAGAGTTGACACATTTTTTTTAAAATACATTATAGGTTACTTAACGATTGTAGAATTGATTATATTCTTTAAAAATATATAAATACCTACCTAGTATTTTTTTAAAAAACTTCAAAAATTAGGAGTGTCAGGGAGTGTCTCAAATTGTCGGAGTTTGTTTTTTTTATATGTGTTTCCAGAATACTCGAAGTCGCCGGTATCTAATTACTATTTTGAGATTGCAATTTTTTTTGCACTATCCCGCATTTTCAACCATTGATTTTTTCGGAATAAAAAGGATTTTATATGTTGCTCAATAACCTGCATTATATTATAGTGAAAGTCCTACTGAAATCGGTCCAGTTCTAATGATTAGTCTGGACAAACAGACAAACATTTTAAAAATGGTTTTCTTAATTGGTCCAAGTCTGGCTGGTAGGAGACTTCGTTCGTTGCTAATTACCACCCTACCGACAAAGACATACCGCCAAGCGATTTCGCGTTCCGGTTCGATATGTAGACACCGAAAGGAGTGTGGATTTTCATCCTCCTCCTAATATTATATAATTGATTATTTAAATTGTTTTCGTAAATATGTTATATTTGAGTCGATTAGTCACAGTTACATATGGATATATAATGGTTATTTTTAGGCAGATTTGCTAATAATAAAAAACCCAAAAGTTGGAAGTAAAAAGAAGTGGCCTACGTTACAAGTTACAAGTTAGCTCTTTACTGCAATCTCAAAGTGTTGATGCAATCTAAGATAGAAGCGGGCTAACTTGTTAGAAGGTGAATGAAAATCCACACCCCTTTCGGTTTCTACATGACACCGTACCGGAACACTAAATCGCTTGGCGGTACATCTTCGCCGGTAGGGTGGTAACTAGCTACGACCGAAGCCTCCCGCCAGCCAGACCTGGACCCAGGACCTCCGTTTTGTAAATCCACTGCGCATTCCACTGCGCCACGGAGGCCGTCAAACCTTAAAGTATTGATGCAATCTAAGATAGAAGCGGGCTAACTTGTTAGGAGGTGGATGAAAATCCACACCCCTTTCGTTTTCTACACGACATCGTACCGGAACACTAAATCGCTTGGCGGTACATCTTCGCCGGTAGGGTGGTTTCTAGCCAAGGCCAAAGCCTCCCGCCAGCCAGAGCTGGACCAATTAAGAAAACCTCAATCGGTCCAGCCGGGGATCGAACCCAGGACCTTCATCTTGTGAATCCACCGCGTATACCACTGCCACGAGAGCTATCAATGATGAAGAGTGAATGTTTACATTCAACTTATTTACAGTGTACTCAGTCTTATATGGGGAGGTAGCTGGTGTGAAGATCTGAGGTTTCCTCCAGGGTTTCAGTTCGGCGCAGCCACGTCCGCATACCAAGTTGAAGGTGCCTGGAACGCCAGTGGTAAGAATGTGCCAACACATTCAAAAAAAAAAAGAACACACAAGTAACGGTTAATTTGAACGTGTAGCCAAGTTATCTTCTACAAACGCTAACGCTTCGAAAACTAAAAAACTGGACAAGTGCGAATCGGACTCGCACACCGAGGTATACGTTAACTACCAATAGCCCTTACAACACAACACAAGTTAGCCCTTGTGTTCAGGAATCCATTTGCGCAGTTTTTGCCGAGCTTTTCCGTAATTTCAAACCCCTGTTTTTTATTTAATTACAAATGAGATTTGAGATTTTTCCTTGTATTTGGTCTATATAACGATGTTACTTGCCAAATTTTATTTGAGCCTTATGAGATTGGATTCCCTTGAGAGTGTCTAACTATGCGATTTACGCGCGTTTATTTAGAAAATTTATATTCAAGTTTGATTTTCTCACAACCTCATGGAACAATAGACCTGAGTATACGGTTTAAATTTCAACTTAATGCTTCGACGTATTCCCGAAATAAAGTCTTGAGTCTTAAAATACAGACAGACGAACAACAAAATGACCTTAAAAGGGTTTCGTTTTTCCCGATAAGGTACGGCACCCTATAAATGTATACAGATGTCATTTGTTTTGACAATTTTTGACAATTTGGTTGACAACCTATCAATCGGATATGTCAGTACCATAATTTTTTTAGTTAGCGTTGGTAGAAAGAGAATCGTTATCTATGTAACATAGCTAGAGGCAAACTTTTCTTTTTCTTAACTTCAGAAAAACGCGTCGAATCAAACTCGCTCTTGCCTGTTTTTTTTTTCAGATTACCATTAAAAAGGTCAACTAAGATTATAGCTCTTTACTACTGGATTATTACTGGTTGTAGTAATTGCAGGTTACATTTTACTACATATTTATTATTCATTAACATTTCTCTGTGGATACTTTTAATACAAATTAAACCATAATTATTTCTTATTTATTATTTACTAACATTTTCCTGCGGCTTCATTAACATAATAGTTCGGACGTGGTTAGTTACCGATTTAGCGTTCAGGTACGATGTCGTGTAAAAATCGAAAAGGGTGTGGATTTTCATCCTCTTCCTAACAAGTTAGCACGCTTCCATCTTATATTGCATCATCACTTACAATCAGGTGAGATTGTAGTCAAGGGCTAACTTGTTAAAATTAAAAAAGGCAGGGACCCGCAGAACATTTTTCGTGAGTAGCTTCATCGATGAGACGATCAACTTTTTTATTGAGGAAAATTTTTGATTCTGGTAGCTAACTGAGTTAGTTATCAGGAAATAAAAATTCTGTGCAGCTCATCAAGATGACGCTACTCACGAAAAATTAACTTGTTAGTAATCAGTTGTAAAAAAATGTTCTACGAATCCCTGACTAACATTTTTAACTAACTTTTAAAAAAGAAGTCTCTTGGTAAGTATGTCGATTTTGTCACAGAGTACTAATCGTCTTATAGCTATCCTTAAAACTGAGCTCTTATAGAACAAAGAAGACCTGATCTCCAGAGAGTTGTTTGGAGAGAATTTGAACCTTAGACCCATCACACTGCTCCAGTGCGTATTGGTGGGCTTCGGATGATAACAATATAATCATGTGTAACGTGGCAGGTCCAGCTGTTCGGTTTTGAATCAATCAGAACCTGTCTTCGCGTAAACGGTGACCCCGGTCTCACAGACCGGGTTGGCATCAAAACTCTAAAACCTGCACCTACTTTGACGTTGCAGGTTGAACGGACTATGGGGGATGGGTAATACGGCAGCTATCCCAAATCTCAACGAAAATCGTTTTTGGTAGGAAAACTTATTTGAATTTTTAAAATGACAGGCAGGCTTAGGGTGGCCGTTCACTGACAATTTTTAGTTGACCGATCGATACATAATACCTGTTCTATAATCGGCCGACTAAAAGTTGTAAGTGAGCTCTTATTCCGTATCTTTGACATACTAGTTGACGTAGATTCCGCGCCACGGAAGTAAAATTTACATCGCCTTACATTAATGAAAATAAGACCGCCATTACAATGAGCGCCATTAAGACATTAGCGCCGCGTCTACGGGACTTGTTTCGTGGCGCAGAGTATATACGAAAATGAGATTCTATGTATAATGTCATCCGGTGCTTACTGGTAGATATCACACAGTAGGTAAATGACATTTTATCTATTGATTTGATGTTTATTTTAATAGGTTGATAAAAAAACAAAAAGTTAATAGCCCAGCTGGTCTCACAGACATATTATGCCTCGCTGTTGGTTAAAAGAATTATAGAAACGGGTTATAATTAAGTGATAATTGACTTAGTATTATTTTAACGTAGGTAACTCGTAACTACAAGAGTACTTAAAGGGATATGGTCAGTACTGAATAATCAATATAATGTCTTTTAAAGTGCTCTTTAATAATGGCCTTTGATAACAAATTGCAGTCCAATGTTTTACTAGATGGCGCTCATATTTTATAACATCATTATAAATTATAATCATCAACAGTCTGTATCCATCCACAGCGGGACATATATTCAAACAGTTGCTTTAAAAGTATCATTGTTGCGAGTATATACCTATATATTTAAAAAATATATTTTGTAGACGCGTTCCTACTTGAATCCAGTTAGATAGGCTGGTTGGCGTTCGGAAAACTACGTGACATATTTTCGGTCAAAGTTCTTCAAAACCAAAAGCAAAGACAAAGCCGAAAGTCTTTGAAAATGCGTGTCAAGTAAAACAAAGATTTTGTCTCTAATTATGGGCCTCATATAAACACTTAGCAGACGATAAAACTATGCTTTGTATATCTGTGCATGATCGAAACATAAATGAGGAGATCCACAGATGAACCAAAGTAACTGACTACGACCTGTCAGTGATGAGTCTACTTACCCTTGAGCTTTTGAGGCTTTAATTTAAATGTAACGTTTGTGTATTCCATAGATAAAGGTAGGAATGTTTGGGACATAATGCTGCACAATACTCCGAGCGTGACAGCGGACGGTCAGAGCGGCGACATCGCCTGCGACTCCTACCACCAGTGGAGGATGGATATACATATGGCAAAAACCTTGGGGCTGCACTTTTACCGGTGAGTATCAATTAAAAAACGATAAAGACGTACCGCCAAGCGATTTAGCGTTCCGGCATGATGTCGTGTAGAAACCGAAAGGGGTGTGGATTTTCATCCTTCTCCTAACAAGTTAGCCCGCTTCCATTTTAGATGGCATCATCACTTACCATCAAGTAAGATTGTAGTCAAAGGCTAACAATTAAAAAAAAATTGTTAAAGTCAAAAGTATTAATTACCTCAAAATCTGCAACATACTTCCGTTAATTCAGTAAGAATTAAATCAATACGGGTATCATTATAAAACAACACTTTTTTTTATTACTCTCATTTATTTATTTTAATTTTTAACAAACATACAAAATATAAAAAACACTATTAAAAACTTATACAACAAAAATATAACCCTCCCGCTGCGGGACATTTGAGTGCCCAAGCAACCGGTGGTCAGGGCTCCAGAGTGAGGAACCTCCTCACAATACGCGCCGTCTCAAGAGTCACTGCCTTCTGCATCCGACTCTTGATCCAACAGAATTATTATTATTCATTAACAACACTATTATTATTATTCATCATTAATCATCAACAACCCAGAATGAAAAGGGTTAGGTTAATACTCCACCACACTGGACCATTGCGGATTGCAAGACTTCACATATACGTAGAGAATTGAGAAAATTCTCATGTTTTCTCAAGTTTCCTCACGATGTTTCTTCACCATGATATTCAATTTCTTCAAATGCTGAAAAGTTGGAGTTGAAAGCCCTGGACCGGATCCAAACCTACGTCCTCCGAGTCGAAAGCAGAGGTCATATCCATTGCCACTGGGCTATCACAGTTTGTTGACAATTATTACATGATAAAAAGTATAGATCTGAGATTTAAAACCTACGAAGAAGAGCGTACAACAATACGTTAATTATTGTAAAATTTAACCATTTATAATATTATTATCAGTGCTAATCTGTAACTTTAATTTCTTTGAGTTTGTTTTAATTGACGGCCTCCGTGGCGCAGTGGTAGGCGCGGTGGATTTACAAAACGGAGGTCCTGGGTTCGATCCCCGGCTGGGCAGATTGAGATTTTCTTAATTTGTCCAGGTCTGGCTGGTGGGAGGCTTCGGCCGTGGCTAGTTACCACCCTACCGGCAAAGACGTACCGCCAAGCGATTTAGCGTTCCGGTACGATGTCGTGTAGAAACCAATAGGGGTGTGGATTTTCATCCTCCTCCTAACAAGTTAACCCGCTTCCATCTTAGATTGCATCATCACTTACCATTAGGTGAGATTATAATCAAGCGCTAACTTGTAAAGAATAAAAAAAAATAACCGATTTAAAAAAAGAAAGCCAAAAAACTAATTAAAACTTCAAAATGCTCTTTGGCTCTGCCCGTATTTACTTACTATTTACCAACCGGTTTTGACGACCTCCATGGCGCAGTGGGGTGCGCGGTGGATGTAGAAGACGAAGGTAATCGGTTTGATCCCCGACTGGGGCGATAGAGGTTTTCTTAATTCGTCCAGGTCTGGTGCTGCGGGAGGCTTCGGCCGTGGCTAACCCTACCGGCCAAGACGTACCACCTAACAATATAACGTTCCGGTACAATGTCGTGTAGAAACCGAAAAGGGTGTGTTCATATTCCTCCTAGAAAGTTAGATCATCACTTACAATCAGGTGAGATTGTAGTCAAGGGCTAACTTGTATAAAAAACCTATAAGCCGATCAGTAGATAGTAGACAATTCTATTTTCCGCTTTTTAGTGGCAGCATAATATTATGTGATAATTTTGAAGTTGGTTGGACTTTTTTTATAAACATTTCAGCTTCTCCATAGCCTGGAGCAGGATACTACCGACTGGGTTCTCTAACAAGATCAGCAAAGATGGCGTCGGTTACTACAATAAACTAATCGACGGCCTGTTGAGGAGCGGAGTGGAGCCAGTAGTGACCCTGTACCATTACGATCTGCCTCAGAACATACAATCTCTTGGTAAACTCTTATAAGCTTCTATTTAGCTATTAATTCTACTAGCCGTGTGGCGTAGTGGGTAGTGACCCTGCTCTTTGCATCCGCGGCAGTGGACTCGATTCTCACAACTCAAAAATGTTTGTGTGATGAGCATGAGCAGGTTTTAAAACCAGAGTTAATAATTTTTATACTATTATGCCAATCAACATCTGGGAAATACTGACACCGCGAATAAAAATACGTGTGTATAGTCTGGCAAGTTCGTTGATCACAATCCCGTGATATGCGGGCGACAGGGGGAAAGACTGTGCGTTGGTGAAATCGTGCGCGCGGAGAAGTGACGTGCATCAGTCGTGGATTTTTCATTCATCGCTACACGCCCTCCGGCCCGCGCGGTACATCGGGAGTGTATCGAACGAAGTTGTCAAGCTCTAGAAAGGATTTTTCCGCCCGGAAACCCAGTTTAAACATTAAATAAAATATATTATCAATAGAGATTAAGTTACACGATTTAATATTTTTATTAGAAAACTAGCTGACGCCGCGTGGTTTTACCCCCGTGGTTCCCGTTCCCGTAGAAGTATGGGAATAATATATAACCTATAGCCTTCCTCGATAAATGGGCTATCTAACATTGAAAGAATTTTTCAAATCGGACCACTAGTTCCTGAGATTAGCGAGTTCAATCAAACAAACAAACTCTTCAGCTTTATATATTAGTCTAAACTCTAAATTTGTAAAGAATGAAAATAAAAATGTAAAAAATCTCTAACACCAATAGTTTTGGAGTAATTTCCATTTATGTAGAGCCCTATTTTTTTTAAAAAAATCTTTGGTTGTTTAAAACTTTGGCAATTGTTTCTGTGCAGAGCTGAAATTTTGCACCATTTTTCTAGAGGTCATGACAAGTCAAATGAGCTTCCATACGTATTTTTATTCGCTGTTTCAGTATTTAACACTGTTTCCCAAATGTCGATCGGCCTAAATTACCTAACGTATTAATACGTATAGCGTATTTTTAGCAGACTCAGAAGTGATTACAAAAATAAGAAAACTAATGTCGAACAAAGGCTATCATTCACAACATTTTTCAGGACAACTTAATTAACAAATCAAACTGTAGCCAAAATAAGACCCTAGAATAGCAGAAATTGACCTTGAGCGACGTCACGCACTTGTGAACGTTGTGTGTAGGGTTAAAGGCGCCTTTGACTGTTAACAAACACTCCCCTTTTCCACTCAAGTCACTCTCCCCGCCTATCCTAAGTAACCTATAAAGAATTACACACCAAGAGATGTGGACGGCTCGAACGCCACGAGCACACTGAAGCCGTCCGTACCGCAAGTCGTTGCAACGCGGCGATAACTAGTATGACTAATTTTATTTTAACTTTTACGTTTTACACTCTCTCTCTAAGACCAAAAATGGTTAAAATATGTTTCAGGAGGTTGGGCAAATCCTCTCATAGTAGACTGGTTTGCGGACTACGCAGGGATCGTGTTTTCCCACTACGCCGACCGAGTGAAGACGTGGATCACCATCAATGAGCCACTCATACTGTGTGACCACATGTACAACGTCGGTGACATAGTGCCCATGGTCAAGGAAGATCTTCTTGGGCCCTACGTGTGTAACAAGAATGTTCTGTTGGCTCACGCGAAGGCTTGGAGGATCTACAACGACACTTATAAGCCACATTACCATGGTAGCTATCTATTTGAACTTTGTCCTTCATTTGTGTGTTTGTGGTGATTCTATCTTTTTATCTCATTTATCATAAAAAGTGTTGCACTCGATCTCATCGCCTCTTATCTTAGTGATAGAACACAAAAGGTATGCATAAATGATTCAAAGTCTCGCGGTTTTTCTAACACAATGGGCGTCCCACAGGGTTCAATTCTGGGTCCTTTTCTATTTCTAGTGTACATAAACGATTTACCACACCATGTTAGCGGCATCTGTGAGATAGTACTGTTTGCTGACGACACATCCCTAATTTTTAAGAGTGACAGAAGTAAAGATAATTCCGACGATGTAAACCGTGCCATATCGCATGTGTCGCATTGGTTCACTGTTAACAACTTACTTTTAAATGCAAAGAAAACTAAATGTATTGAGTTTTCATTACCAAATGTTATAAAATTAGATAAGTCTATAATGATCAATGGTGAAACACTAGAAATAGAGAATTCCACAGTTTTCCTGGGAGTGACCTTGGATTCTAAACTTCAGTGGGGTGCTCATATAGAAAAACTGTCAGGTAAACTCAGCTCAGCTGCTTTTGCAGTGAGAAAAATAAGACAGTTTACTGATGTTGATACAGCTAGACTTGTTTATTTTGCGTACTTTCACAGCGTAATGTCTTACGGTATTTTGTTGTGGGGCAAGGCTGCTGATATACATTCTATATTTGTACTTCAAAAAAGAGCAATTCGAGCAATATATCAACTAAAATCACGCGAGTCCCTTCGTCAAAAGTTTAAAGAAATAGGCATTTTAACAGTAGCCTGTCAGTATATATATAACAGTATAGTTTATGTGAGACAAAATATTAATTTGTACAAACGAAAAGGAGATCTAAACCCACGTCTTACTAGACACGGGCATAAGTTAGTTATTTCTGCATATCGTCTCCAAAGAGTTAAAAAATCTTTTGTGGGTTTGGGTGTACTCTTCTATAACAAGATCCCCAAGACTGTGATGGACTTGCCAATGCACAACTTTAAGCAATGTGTTAAAAAACATTTACTTAGTCAAGGTTACTACACTATTGATGAGTTCCTTAACGACAAAGGTGCATGGAGGCCATTGGATCAGCTTCCACCTTCACACAGGAAATAAAACTATAAGAAATTGTAATTTAATTGTTATCAAATGTAAATTGTAATACTGTATGACTTTTTCAAAAGAGCAACTGTTGAGTTTCTTGCCGGTATCTTCTCAGCAGAACCTGCCTTCCGAACCGGTGGTAGAATCTTTACAAATAGTCAACTGACGTGTCAAAAGTGCTTGTAAACTGAGCCTACTTGAAATAAATGAATTTTGAATTTGAATTTGAATTTCTCTCGTATAATTTAAAAAAGCGTATGTGTCATTGTGCAGAATTTATCTATTGCAACGGAAAATGCCGTTTATGGCCCAAAACATCCATACAGCTATAATAATTTTATAAGCGAAAGTGAGTTTGTTTCTTACGCTTTCCTATCGAATCCATTTTATAAACTCTTTCTACCTAATGGCAAGAATTTTATAACTAATGGCAAGTTTAGGGACATTTGAAAAGTTCGTAGCTTAACGTATATCGGAATATGAAACATTGTTTTTAATTACCCTCATTCTAAAGCTATATTATTCAATAGTAATAAATAGTACACAATTTTTATTCGTTTAATAAGGTCGTTACGATTCCATACGTGAATATCGAGTCATGTTAAAAACTGAATCAGAAATTTATGAACAAATGACGCGAGTATATTAAAGTGGGCGGATAATTGTGGCTCTGAGTATATAACTTATCTTCGAGTAAAATGGACTATAAAATATTATATTAGGTAGATTAAGGGAACGGAAACTAAGGGGGTAAAACCGCGGGGGGTCCGGTAACTTACAAAAATCGAATAAACAATAGATCGTGATGGGGTTCATATTTTGCAGGCAAGGTGTCCATTGCCAATAACCCTATATGGCTGGAGCCTCTGTCAGAGGAAGATGAAGAGTTAACAGAACTTGCAAGAGAATTTGGAGTAAGTTAAATCTTATAAATCCATGTGTTTATTTCCTATATAAAGAGCTTTATGATACCATTTAATTAAGTGAAAAATAATCGACAAATTAAATAATATTTAATGAATTAAGAAACATTAATTAGGTATGTAATTTATGAGTATGCTTTGATTGGCAGAGATAGCTCATTATATCCTTATATTTCTTTCTCTTCGGATCTCCACATATCTCGGCCAAGTGATACGTCGATTCTCGTTCTACGATCGCAAACGCTTCGAATTTTACAAAATGTATGCAAATAACATTCGCTATCGACAGTTTACGACCAGTGGCGTAGCTAGGTAACCAAGGGCCGAAGTGCAAATAAAAAAATGGGGCCCCACAACTATCTAAACTGGTTAGGTTTTATCAAGTAAATATACAAAGCATACTTTAAAACGGCATTTATGGCACTAATGAGTTTGTGTTGTGACATGTCGTCATCATCATCATCATCATATCAGCCGATGGACGTCCACTGCAAGACATAGGCCTTTTGTAGGGACTTCCAAACATCACGATACTGAGTCACCTGCATCCAGCGAATCCTTGCGACTCGCTTGATGTCAACCTGGTGGGAGGTCGTCCAACACTGCGCTTACTTGTGCGGGGTCGCCATTCCAGCACTTTGGGACCCCAACGTCAATCGGCTCTTCGAACTATGTGCCCCGCCCAGCTTCAGCTTCACGACACGTTGAGCTATGTCGGTGACTTTGGTTCTTCTGCGTATCTCCTCATTTCTGATTCGATCACGCAGAGATACTCCTAACATAGCTCGTTCCATCGCCCGCTGTGTGACTCTGAGCTTTCTTATGAGGCCCATAGTTAGCTTCTAATGTGCCGTATACAAAAAGTACGATACCGATTCTGTTACGCGTCACGACACGACACGTCAGACAAATATAATTCCGCCTTAGTTTGACGTACTCATCCAAAACACATACAGACTAAAAAACACATGAAAGGTTTATCTATGAGAAAATTTCAGTCTTCGCGACTGATTACCGTTATAGACGTTAACTTTGGCCTTAAAATCACGAAAATAGAAATTAAATATCACGTGTCTCAATCGGTGAAGGAAAACATCGTGAGGAAACCTGCATACCAGAGAATTTTCTTAATTCTCTGCGTGTGTGAAGTCTGCCAATCCGCATTGGGCCAGCGTGGTGGACTATTGGCCTAATCTCTCTCATTCTGAGAGGAGACTCGAGCTCAGCAGTGAGCCGAATGTGGGTTAATGACGACGAACTTTGGCCTAAAATTCAGCATTCTTCTCTCAGACTGGGCGTTACTCGGATCCCATTTATACGGAGCAAGGTGGCTGGCCACCTGCCGTGGAGGAGATAATGGCAGAGTACAGCAAGAAGCAAGGCTTTCCATATTCAAGGTTACCGTCTTTTACAGAAGAGGAGAAGAAACTAATACAAGGTATATTTTGTTAAAATTTTTTACTAAGTTCGGTTTCCACTATTTGGACTATTGTTTAATCCACTAGGTATACCTTTAGTAAATTTTAAAGGCTTTGGCTAATATTTTATTAATATCATTAAATGCTTATTTGAAGTGTTTATACCCATTTTTAAATACCACACTTACAATGATTATCAAAATATGATCAACTGGCAGAAACCGCGTGGTTTCACCCGGTTTCACCCTGTTGGACTAAGGGGCTTAAAATATGGCCTATAGCACCCGGGGCTAGTGTATTTTCCCAACAGTGAAAGAGTTTTTCAACTCTTCCCTCTTTAAATTATTAGTATAAAATCAAAGCAATTACACAATAATGCAGATATAGTATTCAAGGAATTCCAAAATTATGCCATTTACATTATAACTGAGAAGTTGGAGGTGCATGCCCCGGACTGGATTCGAACCTAGCCCTCGGAATCGAAGGTAGATATATCCACTGGGCTACCGCAGCGTCCATCGGCTTTTCGAAATATGTGTCAAGTGCAATTGCCACTTCAGAAAGAAAGAAAGTAAAGACTTTTATTTTGAAGTTTTAGCTTCGCAACGTTGAGTTTTTTCGGTGACTGGTTCTTCTGCGGATCTCCTCATTTCATTTTGACTTTCAGTGGCGCTAACATGCGACCAAGTGAAGAGAAATATACAAAATATCGTCCATTAATGGCGGAGTTGTCATTACTTTCGTCCCAACGCAATGAAAGCGGTTGCATTGACATTGGATGAATTTTGTTTGTTTGTCTTCACGAGAGTATCTAGTTGGTCACATGTTAGCGCCACTGGTCTGTAAATATAACTCGTGCGCATTAACTCGACACCTGGCTACCAAACAAACACAGTACAAACATCATTCGAACTGTATTCAATAGTACAGAACTCCGGTTTCAGGCACATACGATTTCTTCAGTTTGAACCAGTACACCAGCCGTCTAGTCAGAGCCGCTCATGAGGACGAGACACCCGGGACTTGGTTCAGCTTCGGCTCAAAGGAGCTGAATGTGGTATTGGAGACCGACCCCAAGTGGGCTTTCAGCGATTTGAAAATGATAGCGGTAAGTTTCCTTCAGTTTACTCAGATTTTTACACATTCCACGAGAAACAGATTTTTACGGGATAATTTATCGTATACTAGCTGTGGCCTCGCTGACTTCACCCACGTGGTTCTCGTTCCCGTAGAAATACGGGGACAATATATAATATATAGACTTCCTCGATAAATGGGCTCTCTAACACTGAAAGAATTTTTCTAATCGGACCAGTAGCTCCTGAGATTAGCGCGTTCAATCAAACTCTTCAGCTTTATAGTATTAGTATAGATACGGGTAAATGCACGGGATATATAAATTGTATGGCATATAATGTACAGGTAACACCGTCGGGTATGCGCCGACAAATCAATTGGATCAAAGAGCGGTACAACAATGTGAGCATCCTCATAACAGAGAACGGCTTCGCGACTCGCGACCCCGGCTTGTATGACACGCAACGCATCCACTTCATACGTGAATACTTGAGAGAGGTAATTAACAATAAAAAAAAATCTTTTTATTCACAAACAAGCCAACGCCCGCGATTTCGTCCGCGTGAAACTCGACTACCCATAGCCTACCCCTACCCCTACCCTACTCCTACCTACCCCTACCCTACTTTTCTGGTTGATTTTTTACACCTTGTGTCCGAAAAACCCAAATATCTTACGGAACCCTCTTTTTTTTTTCAAAATAAAATGTAGCCTATGTTACTTGTGGATAATGTAGCTTTCGAATGGTGAAAGAATTTTTAAAATCGGTCCAGTAGTTTTTGAGCCTATTCGTTACAATCAAACAAACAAACAAACATACAACAAAGTTTTCCTCTTTATAATATTAGTATAGATGGGGCCATTGTGGTGTTAGTTAACATTAAAGTTACTAACACCTAGGTGTTAATAAAATACTTAAGCCTAGTCGAGCCTGAGGATTGACTTGTCAGTACATGAATCGTAAATCGTCTGTGAGCAAACGTTTTTTGAAAGTAGATGCTAGAGATCTATGTCCAACATTGGACGTCCATCGTGTTAGGTTCTGTTAAAGATGGCCACAAATCCCACAGTCGATACTCCGTAAATTTGGAAGTAGATAAATTAATTAAGCTATTCTCTTTCAACTATTTAAATGTGATTAATTATTTGTTAGATTTTTAGACGTAAGTTTACTGTAACAGCCAATAGCGTTGACGCAGAGAAACATTGACCAATCAGAGCAGAGAAAGTGACGTAGTCGGTCGACGAGTTGGAGGGAAAGGATATATGGTACAGAGAGGACAAAAGAGAGATCGGTGTGAGGAAAAAATCAATAATTATATGTAAAAGTGCATAAATACCCATGTATTATCATTGATTATTCTTATGTATTATAAATACAATAGATTATATGCGATAATTCTGGTGAAAAAGGCAGTTGTGTTTTTATTCCCACTGACCCGGCTTATAATCGGCTGTTAATCATGATGATGATGATAAAAAATCATGACTCATGATATTCGCAGGTATTAAAGAGGAGGAGCGAAAAATTATCGCTGATGCCCTGTGGTTTCACCCGCGCCCCATTCTCGTAGTATTATGTGATAATTAGAAAGTGCCTTATTACTCGACTGCAACAAGGATTACTGTATTCTTTCTTATAAAAAAAAACTGGATATTATAAATGTAATTCTTGAAGGTACTGCTGGCTATTAAGGAAGACGGAGCTAATGTGATTGGTTACACTGTGTGGAGCCTGATGGACAACTTTGAGTGGATGTTCGGATACACGTAAGTATAGACAATGCATCAATAACAACCATCATAACATTTTTTTTTTACAGGTTAGGTTGTAGTCAAGTAGCCCTTGACTACAATCTCACCCGATGGTAAGTGATGACGCAATCTTAGATGGAAGCGGGCTAACTTGATAAAAGGAAAATGAAAATCCACACCCCTTTCGGTTTCTACGCGACATCGCAACACGCTAAATCGCGCTAAGTCTTTGTCGCTAGAGTGGTATCTAGCCACGGCCAAAGCCTCCCACCAGCTAGACCTGGACCAATTAATGAAACCTCAATCAGCCCAACCTGAGATCGAACCCAGGACCTCCGTCATTAAATCCACTGCACATACCACTGCGCCGCGGAGGCCGTCATCAACATGGTGTATCATTTTTGCGTTTTATCGATTAATTACGATACACCCTGTATATAAAAAAATTCTATTTCAGCATGAAATTCGGCCTATATGCTGTAGACTTCTCCCACCCTCTGCGCCTACGTACGCCGCGAGCCTCCGCCCTATTCTACGCCAACGTCATCAAACACCACTCCTTGGACAACCACAGCCCCGAACAGTATCAGCACTTGAAGTCAACTAACCTTAAATCTAATAATTCGTCTCCAGCTACAATTAGTATCAAAGAACTGTTGCTTATTTTTATACTTATACATGTCATTTTATAATGTAGTGTGATTTTAATCTCAGAATACAGAAAACATAAGAAGCCACGTTCATCCATTATTATAAAGCACGCATTGTGTCCAAAAAATTTAACTATAGCTTGGCAAGTTTACACTGTCATGATATGCGGGCGACGGGGGAAATCACGGGTGTGAAATCATGCGGAAGTGAGATGCATCAGTCGTGGGTTTTTCATTCATCGCTACACACCCCTCGGCCTGCGCGAACCATCGGCAGTGTTACGAACAAACTTGCCAAGCTATATCTACATAGCATACACAGTGACATATCGCTTTTTTTGAAATTACACCATAAACACAATATTAAAGAGTTAAATAATGAATAGAAGAACAATAACAATTAATTGAATAATATTAAATCAATAATGTCAAACGAAATAAATCATATTATAAAAAGAAACAAGGACAATGGGCAAAAGTAGTATCGCTGAACTGAGTAAATCGAAGTTATATCACAAGTTTTTCATGACTATAATTCATTTTTTTTTAATTATAAATGTTACTTTTTTATCAGACTCAACGGTGATTATAAAAATAAGAAAACTAATGTCGAACAAAGGTTATGATTCCCAACATTTGTCAGGACAACTTAATAAACAAAGCAAACTGTAGCCAAAATAAGGCCCTAGAATGGCAGAGAATGACCTTGAGTGAAGTCACGCACTTGTGAACGATGTGTGTAGGGTTAAAGGATCCTTTGACAGTTAACAAACACTCCCCTTTTCCACTCAATGTCACTCTCCTCGCCTATCCTAAGTAACCTATAAAGAATTACACAACAAGAGATGTGGGCGGCTCGAACGCCACGAGCACACTGAAGCCGCCTGTACCGCAAGTCGTTGCAACGCGGCGATAACACTAATATTACTAACATAATTTAAGA